>NW_018408440.1:468740-637076 GCF_002113885.1 Mizuhopecten yessoensis
CGTCCCCTCTAGGACCATCAGACAGTATCCGTCCCCTCTAGGACCATCAGTCAGTATCCGTCCCCGCTAGGACCCTCAGTCACTGTCGGTCCCCTCTAGGACCCTCAGTCAGTATCCGTCCCCTCTAGGACCATCAGTCAGTATCCGTCCCCTCTAGGACCATCAATCAGTATCCGTCCCCTCTAGGACCATTAGTCAGTATCCGTCCCCTCTAGGACCATCAGACAGTATCCGTCCCCTCTAAGACCATCAGTCAGTATCCGTCCCCTCTAGGACCATCAGTCAGTATTCGTCCCCTCTAGGACCATTAGTCAGTATCCGTCCCCTCTAGGACCATCAGTCAGTATCCGTCCCCGCTAGGACCATCAGTCAATGTCGGTCCCCTCTAGGACCTCAGTCACTATCAGTCCCCTTTAGGACCATCAGTCAGTATCCGTCCCCTCTAGGACCATCAGTCAGTATCCGTCCCCACTAGGACCATCAGTTACTTTTCCTCCCCTCTTTGACCATCAGTCACTTTCTTTTCCTCCCCTCTAGGACCCTCAGGACGAATAGTGACAAATGGTCTTAAAAGGGACGGATACTGACTGATGGTCCTAGAAGGGACGGATACTGACTGATGGTTAGAGGGGACGTATACTGACTGATGTTTAGAGGGGACGTATACTGACTGATGGTTAGAGGCGACGGATACTGATTGATGGCCCTAGAGGGGACGGATACTCACTGATGGTCCTAGAGGTGACGGATACTGACTGATGGCCCTAGAGGGGACGAATACTGACGGATGGTTAGAGGGGACGGACACTGACTGACGGTTAGAGGGGACGGATACCGACTGATGGTTAGAGGGGACTGATACTGACTGATGGTTAGAGGAGACGGATGCTGACTGATGGTCCTAGAGTGGACGAATACTGACTGATGGGTAGAGGGGACGGATACTGACTGATTGTTAGAGGGGGCGGATACTGACTGAGGTTCCGAGAGGGGACGGATACTGACTGGCGGTCCTAGAGGGGGCGGATACTGACTTATGGTTAGAGGGGACGGATCCTGACTGATGGTTAGAGGGTACGGATACTGACTGATGGTGCTAGAGGGGACGGATACTGGCTGGTGGTCCTAGAGGGGACGGGTACTGACTGATGGTCCTAGAGTGGACGAATACTGACTGATGGCTATAGGGGACGGATACTGTCTGATGCCCTCTAACCATCAGTCAGAATTCGTCCCCTCTAGGACCACCAATCAGTATTCGTCCCCTCTGGGACCATCAATCAGTATCCATCCCCTCTAACCATCAGTCGGTATCCGTCCCCTCTAACCACCAGTCAGTATCCGTCCCTTCGACGACCATCAGTCAGTATCCGGCCCCACTAGGACCATCAGTTACTTTGCCTCCCCTCTTTGACCATCAGTCACTTTCTTTTCCCCCCCTCTAGGACCCTCAGGACGAATAGTCACAAATGGTCTTAAAAGGGACGAATACTGACTGATGGCTAGAGGGGACGGATCCTGACTGATGGTTAGAGGGACGGATACTGACTGATAGTTAGAGGGGACGGATACTTACTGATGGTTAGAGGGGACTGATACTGACTGACGGTTAGACGGGACGGATACTGACTGATGGACCTAGAGGGGCCGGATACTGACTGGTGGTCCTAGGGGGGACGGATACTGACTGATCGTTAGAGGGGACGGATACTGGTTGATGGTCCTAGAGGGGACGTATACTGACTGATGTTTAGAGGGGACGTATACTGACTGATGTTTAGAGGGGACGTATACTGACTGATGTTTAGAGGGGACGGATACTGTCTGATGGTCCTAGAGGGGACGGATACTGACTGATGGACCTAGAGGGGACGGATACTGACTGGTGGTCCTAGAGGGGACGGATACTGACCTGATGTTTAGAGGGGACGGATACTGTACTGATGGACCTAGAGGGGACGAATACTGAATGATGGTTAGAGGGGACGGATACTGACTGATGGTCCTAGAGGGGACGGATTTTGACTGATGGTCCTAGAGGGGATGGATACTGACTGATGGTCCTAGAGGGGACGGATACTGACTGATGGTCCTAGAGGGGACGGGTAGTAACTGATGTTCATTGTGAGGACGAATAGTGACGTATGGTCTTAAAGGGGATGGATAGTGACCGATGAGACAAATAGTGACAAGAAGTATTAGAGGGTACGTTACAGTGACTTGCTAGTGGTCTGGGTTGGGACAGATATTAACTGATGGTCTTATGCTAACAGAAAGTGACGAGTGGTCCTATAGAATGGATGAGTAGTGACCTGGATAAGAAGTCCTGGAGGGAACCAGTACAGGTCTGTCGGTAAGGATGAGTAGTGACCTGGATAGGAAGTCCTGGAGGGAACCAGTAAGATATTAACTGATGGTCTTATGCTAACAGAAAGTGACGAGTGGTCCTATAGAATGGATGAGTATTGACCTGGATAAGAAGTCCTGGAGGGAACCAGTACAGGTCTGTCGGCGAGGATGAGTAGTGACCTGGATAGGAAGTCCTGGAGGGAACCAGTAGAGGTCTGTCGGTGAGGATGAGGAGTGACCTGGATAGGAAGTCCTGGAGGGAACCAGTAAGATATTAACTGATGGTCTTATGCTAACAGAAAGTGACGAGTGGTCCTATAGAATGGATGAGTATTGACCTGGATAAGAAGTCCTGGAGGGAACCAGTAGAGGTCTGTCGGTGAGGGTGAGTAGTGACCTGGATAGGAAGTCCTGGAGGGAACCAGTAGAGGTCTGTCGGTGAGGATGAGGAGTGACCTGGATAGGAAGTCCTGGAGGGAACCAGTAAGATATTAACTGATGGTCTTATGCTAACAGAAAGTGACGAGTGGTCCTATAGAATGGATGAGTAGTGACCTGGATAAGAAGTCCTGGAGGGAACCAGTAGTGGTCTGTCGGTAAGGATGAGTAGTGACCTGGATAAGAAGTACTGGAGGGAACCAGTAGAGGTCTGTCGGTAAGGATGAGTAGGGACCTAGATAGGAAGTTCTGGAGGGAACCAGTAGAGGTCTGTCGGTGAGGATGAGGAGTGACCTGGATAGGAAGTCCTGGAGGGAACCAGTACAGATCTGTCGGTGAGGATGAGTAGTGCCCTGGATAAGAAGTCCTGGAGGGAACCAGTACAGATAGGTCGGTGAGGATGAGTAGTGACCTGGATAGGAAGTTCTGGAGGGTACCAGTAGAGGTCTGTCGGTGAGGATGAGTAGTGACCTTGATAGGAAGTCCTGGAGGGAACCAATACAGGCCTGTCGGTGAGGATGAGTAGTGACCTGGATAAGAGGTCCTGGAGGGAACCAGTAGAGGTCTGTCGGTAAGGATGAGGAGTATTAACTGATGGTCTTATGCTAACAGAAAGTGACCAGTGGTCCTATAGAATGGATGAGTAGTGACCTGGATAAGAAGTCCTGGAGGGAACCAGTAGAGGTCTGTCGGTGAGGATGAGGAGTGACCTGGATAGGAAGTCCTGGAGGGAACCAGTAAGATATTAACTGATGGTCTTATGCTAACAGAAAGTGACCAGTGGTCCTATAGAATGGATGAGTAGTGACCTGGATAAGAAGTCCTGGAGGGAACCAGTAGTGGTCTGTCGGTAAGGATGAGTAGTGACCTGGATAGGAAGTCCTGGAGGGAACCAATACAGGCCTGTCGGTAAGGATGAGTAGTGACCTGGATAAGAAGTCCTGGAGGGAACCAGTAGAGGTCTGTCGGTGAGGATGAGTAGGGACCTGGATAGGAAGTCCTGGAGGGAATCAGTACAGGTCTGTCGGTGAGGATGAGTAGTAGCCTGGATAGGAAGTCCTGGAGGGAACCAGGACAGGTCTGTCGGTGAGGATGAGTAGTGACATGGATAGGAAGTCCGGGAGGGACCCAGTAGAGGTCTGTCGGTGAGGATGAGTAGTGAACTGGATAGGAAGTCCTGGAGGGAACCAGTACAGGCCTGTCGGTGAGGAAGAGTAGTGACCTGGATAAGAAGTCCTGGAGGGAACCATTAGAGTTCTGTCGGTAATTATGAGTAGTGACCTGGATAGGAAGTTCTGGAGGGTACCAGTAGAGGTCTGTCGGTGAGGATGAGTCGTCACCTGGATAGGAAGTCCTGGAGGGAACCAGTACAGGTCTGGCGGTGAGGATGAGTAGTGACCTGGATAAGAAGTACTGGAGGGAACCAGTAGAGGTCTGTCGGTTAGGATGAGTAGTGACCTGGATAGGAAGTTCTGGAGGGACCCAGTAGAGGTCTGTCGGTGAGGATGAGTAGTGACCTTGATAGGAAGTCCTGGAGGGAACCAATACAGGCCTGGCGGTAAGGATGAGTAGTGACCTGGATAAGAAGTCCTGGAGGGAACCATTAGAGTTCTGTCGGTAATTATGAGTAGTGACCTGGATAGGAAGTTCTGGAGGGACCCAGTAGAGGTCTGTCGGTGAGGATGAGTCGTGACCGGGATAGGAAGTCCTGGAGGGAACCAGTAGAGGGCTGTCGGTAAGGATGAGTAGTGACCTGGACAGGAAGTCCTGGAGGGAACCAGTAGAGGGCTGTCGGTAAGGATGAGTAGTGACCTGGATAAGAAGTCCTGGAGGGAACCATTAGAGTTCTGTCGGTAATTATGAGTAGTGACCTGGATAGGAAGTTCTGGAGGGACCCAGTAGAGGTCTGTCGGTGAGGATGAGTAGTGACCTGGATAGGAAGTCCTGGATGGAACCAGTAGAGGTCTGTCGGTAAGGATGAGTAGTCGCCCGTTTGTGTAATGAGAATATCCGTGTATCGGTCTCGTAAATAAACTTTAACTATATATAACGGACGGGCACGCATCCCACGGCTTGTAATAGTTCTATCCGACACTCGGCACCATATTATTATTGGGAAATTTCTTGTTGGAACCGTGCTGGAGTGTGTCGACAATCACGCGATATTTCACAGACCATGAAGTGGGGCACACACTATGGACGAGATATCTATAGCTAGGTTTGGTGATCATTGGTTTGTGTGCGCCAAATCAAAAGGTTCACAAGGCCTGTTCAACAACCACATCTAACGAAATAACAAAAGCCAGAATGATAAAAATAAAATTTGTATAATCTCCCTAATTTTGGAAGTCCCTATAATAGATCTTTATGTGTCCATACTACTAATATGAAAAACAGTTCAAAACTGTAGATAAAATCTGTTTGATAATTAACTAAAACTACATATGAAAGTGCATGTACCATTAATAAATTGCAATATAAATCAGTAAAATTGTGTACAAATAACTAGAACATTATGTATCTGGTTATCGGCGGAACATACACATCTACAATACGGCCAGGTCAGTGTTGAGATCGAATATCGCTGGCGGGTCTCAAGACTTCGCTACCATTGTGAACATCGCCACATGCTGGCCTCATAAACCACGTGAAATCACCCGTTGTCAAACGGTATTTAGCTTGCTCTCTCATTAACCGTGCCTGCTACAAATTTAGACTTGTTTTTCTCAACTAAAACGGCTGTTTCCTGCAAATAAACAACATTCTGAAACAATCCGCGAGCACATAAATCGGCTATTAAAATATTTTTGTAATAAAACAGCTATATTGATAAAGAGGAGATGGTCAGAGGGTCAAAAAGCTATTGGTCAAGATAATTTCGCCTTCCGTCGTGGTATGAACACGTCTAATGGCCGGCGTGACACCTGAGGTGAAAAATGGCCACTAGAACTAGGATCAAAGACTTAATTAGGCTTCTAACGAAAATCAGCTCCAGTTATAGACATTCATAGCCCAATGACATATCCCAGACAATCGGTCGGTGGCTCTCATAGGACAAAGTAAGTGTACTAAAGAAATATCATTGGGCTCAGTTTGAGAAATATATTAAGGAAAATTAAAGTTTTAACCTTATAAGTCAGAACATATATAGATATATCCTAATGAGATCTATAAAAGAAGCAGTGGTGGACAGTCCAGGGGTTGACATTGAGCAGGCCATGGCTCCCTAGGGTACCACGTCCCGCTGTGTGTTATAGCTGGTAGAGGAATACAGACTGCAACAAGACGATTAGAATGACTTAAAACGTTAAATTGTGGACAATAACATCTTAAACATAGTCCTGGAATCTCACATTTGTTTCTTGGGGTTTTTTTTTCTTGTTAGGAGGGGGGATTTATTTTATTTCTTTATCTATTTATTTATTGATTTGTTTGCTTATACATTACAACCTATGTATAAACAATCAAAGCTCGATAAAATAACATAGTATTTCAGATACCTGACCGGTTAGAAACAGGTGTGTTTGTCTTAATCAATTAAACCGTTCAGCAGAGTGTTAATTAATTTTGAGACCGGAACCCGATCGGGTCATTAGGTTCTATCTAGGGTCATTGATTGTTCGGAGGCCGACTTTGTTTCCCGCGCACACGACTGATGTGTAGGGAGATAACAGGGTGGTAGGTTGATTAGAGACATTGTCTTTACCCGATATAAATATCACAAAATGTAACAAAGCTGATATAAAGTGTCCACCATCCAAGTCAGTGTTAAACTATACTTACATATTTATAAACTTAACAACAAACAAAACCTACGGATTTGCATGCCTTTCAGAAACCATCAACTTTCCTGGTGTGACGTCACGCGACCCTAGACAACTCTGCCTGTCCTCAAGTAACGGGGCTTGATTTTGTGACGGGCTGGTAACTCTCTATTCACGTAACGGGACTGAGTTTGTGATTGGCGGGTACACGTGTTATCATTCCGATCAAACGTATACTCGACCAGTTGATTTCATGGCTTCCGTTATCAAATAGATCATCTTGATTGCGCATGTCAACAAACCTGATCCGCGTGTCACTTCCGGCTGGCCTTCATGCCGCCAACATCTGTGCAGTCGTAACACTAGTAAGCTGATGACCTATGTAAAGTAGTCCCAACTCACCACTATTACCCCGCCACAAATATGATTTGATATCTGCCTTTAGCAAGTCGTATACGTTTTAATACAGACAATATTGTGAACATTTTAATTGATCATTCATTAAATTATTCTAATCGTATAGAAATGAAAACAGACATAACCAACACTTTACAGTAGGTTTTATTCTCACTGATTTTCACATGTTTTCCTGTGACTTTGGTAATGGTCGAATCCGAACAAATATATGTGTTTGCTGAAAATAATGACTTCGGAATACTGTTCTTTATCAAACCATAAAAACCTATGCATTGACTGTTAAAGTAACCTTGATCCTTAAAGAGATCTTGATGACGCATTATAGTCAGTGTAACAGTAGTCCCTAACATACATCGTGTCCGAGAAACTTGTGTTTATCTCCGGATTTGGTGGCACATAAGATATGTATGTCACGTGATACAGTGCATTCGTAAAGTATGTGAATTTTTATCCATTTCCGTCCAAAATTACCAGCATAAAACTCCGACAAAGATGTCTGTCTACAGTTTTATAGTATCACCGGAAGTAAACATACCCTTCAACCCAATGTACCAAAAGCCTGCCAAATCACGTGACTTTTCATCCGGAAACTTTTAATGACGGAAATGACATATTTTTATTTTTATTACTAATCATATATATGCATGTGTGATGTCGACACAAAATCACATGATCATGCCAAATGCGTCGCGAAGTCACATTGATATTCCTAATCAAACACCAATGTTTAGAACCAACAAAATATTAATATTTGCTGATGGAAGCGGGATTTAACAGCAGGTACTCTGAATCACGCATTTTACTGGCTTTTCTTGATGTGTTAGGTGACAAATCTGGATAGGACAGAACGGCCATTTGACATTAAACAAATTGAGCTCAAACGAAACAGTTTTACTTAAAGATATTTCACAGTCAAAATACAGGAAAAGTATCGAAAATACGTTTCGAGAAGATTATAAACGCCATTTCACCTTACAATTTTACTAAACATTTGTATAAATCCTTAGATTGCTAGATATAAATACGTATATGAGAACTGGAGAGAGATAGAAATAGCGGATTACCCAAAGTAAGTTAACATTTACCAATGGGAAAGGTTGTTTACATGCATTAGAGAAACCTACACACGTACGCACACGTGCATACACAAACACACATACTTTAACATCTAACTAGCAGTATTGAAGGTTAATAGTATGTAAGAATACGTTACGTCTATGTTCTAGTCTCTACATGACAGTTAGTGCGACAAACTCTCGTGTGTACTCTCGTGTGAGTTTGTGGTATGTTTTACCAGCTTCCGGGTTGCCGCAGGCTTTTGTACCAAAACTATTTTGGATATAATTTTCTGAATCGTGTCTTGGCGAGCCCAGACTAAACGAACGATAGCTTGGTCACGAGAATGGCTTGTCATAAAATTGCAAAAACAGAAATCTATGTAATTGATGGAAATGTTATTACCTTGAATATTTGATAAAGGATTGATCATGACAAAGGGAAAGAATGGAAATCCTGGCTCATCAGAGTAAAATAAGACTTAAAAAGGACAAGTAGGATTTAGTCGGAATAATGGCACGTGCAGAGGATAAGACTCTGTTCTATTTGTATGAATAACAAAGACGGCTATATATTGTTCCTCCTTTTCTTTTGTTTCAGTTATTAAAATACATATTTTATATTTTCTTATACATAAAGAGGCCTTTGGAGGGAATGTACCGGAGTTTAGAGAAGCTCTAGAATCTGAATGTCTGTGGATACGTCGCTGACGGCGCGGATACTTTAACGGGAGGGGTTGAAGGATAAAAAGTAACCGGGTTCGGGAGTTATTGACTTGCTATGCGTCACTGGGGTAATCTTTTGGGTACATGAACGGGTGGGGTTTAAGGTAAAATAAAGTTACCGGAGGTGGAGGGGTAGGTTTATTAATTGGATGTAGAAGTTTGTGTTACAGGGGATAATCTTAGGGATAAGTATTTTGATTGGAGGGACAGAATAGAATGCGTGCAAAGACACGTATCGCAGTGATTCAATTCGGTCAACATAGTTATCCCTTGGTGAGCCTTAATATAGGCCCTGCTTTATCGTCCGTTCATCTGTAGACAAAAGGCCATTTGGGCCACGAAATCCCTTAATCTCAGCTTTTCTTCTGACTATAGTTTGTGTTCGATGCCTTTGATTAAATTATGTTTTGTTGCAATTTTTAGAACTGTCAGATTATGACGCGTTATTGATGGTTTCCATTCTGTTCAAGCCTTTTGTTCTTTCATCGATGCCATCAGGATCATGAAACTGTCGTCTGCGTCCTTGAGGCATTGGCGGGAAAATCGACGACAAACAGTGGGACTTCCGGCGACGAAAAGTGTCATTATAAATGTATCATTCATTTTAAGAATCCGACTAACACAGAAGTGGTGCTCCATCATACAGTTTATTACGAAACAAATTATAAAAAGGGCACAAAAAATGTGCTGATGTAGGTAGGTCTTCCATCATTTTCTGTCATGATTTCATTACGTATTGGCCAAGGTCGGTCTGAGCTATCGGTAGATGTCGCTGTGAATTCACAAATAATCCAGCCCTTTGGTGACATGATAGCGACTTTCAAGTAACACTAACCCAGCACACAGGGACCTGAGAATTTATTACAGCTATATTTGGACCTTAACTGAGGTGTTCAGAGTAATTTTACCCATTTTAGGGGTTTAGATCGACTATCGGTAAAAATGCCACCCTAATGATATAGACCTTGGGGTGGCAGTTTTACCTAAGGTCGATCTAAACCCTTAAAATGTGAAACATACTCTGAACAGCTTAGTTAAGGTCAAAATATATCTATAACAAATTCTCAGATCCCTGTGGCCAAACACATGTTGGCGTAACATACTCAAACTGTGTTATGTAAAAGACATCTGTGAATAGCCCAATATAAAGAATAAAGAATAGGATTTTTTAAACGCTACATGTGCATACAAACCCTTAGTGTTTACAACAAGAATGACATCCATGATGAACTGTTTTCTCTTTTGGCGTTAAAGATGTGTATTGTCATCTTGCTACTGGTCAATATAGAACGCCGCGGAGTGAGTTTTAGCGACACAGCAATCGTTGACAAGCGCACGATGATTTTACAAACCAACGTCACAGTCACGCAAAATGTATTATATCCACGATACATAAATATGTTGTATGTTTTATCTAAACTTTTAACGACGTTGACCTTATCATCAAATTGAATCCCTGTTAATATGTCTACACCGTAAAAATTGTCTATAAGTGACCTCGGTTACTCCATGTGTGCTGACGCGCGCCAAACCGCTGCTCATTACCATCCATCAATACGGGCAGTAAAGCTCGGCCCAGAACGTCCCGCGCTGGTCGAAAGATGCCCCAGCGGTCTCTATAACGACAAGATGAGGCATGGTTACGCACGTTTTTGGTGACAACTGACCTCAACAGTTTTGTCATTAATGGATACCCAAGCTGTTAGTACTAGACACACGCACTGGCCCACAATGGATACTGCTTTAAGTTGTACTTGACACACGCATTGGACATTGGTGCCATGGGACTTCATTTGAACATAGAACGGCGCTGATAGATAGCCTTGGAAATTAGAATGGCCACTTCCTTCTCCGAAGAAGAGACTTTGTGATTTGTGTTCCATAAAATAGGACGCCGAGCTGGAACAGGCGATGTAGGCCGTAACAATCAACGTAATCAGCGTAACGCTCGATTGGTGGTTCTAAGGATTTTCAAAAGACACATTCATCTTTAACGCTCACAGCCCTCGAACAACATTTTACTAGATGCCGTGTTTCCTTCACCAAGACCGATTTTACTCTTATTTACTGTCACTTAACTTCCGGTAACTACTTTTTAATGGTAATCGATACCACTGAGTAAGCACGATCAGTTGAATTTTCGTGTCAGAAATTAATATTATTCAATATGATTAACATTCAATTACTTCCAGTGTTGATTCCATCGGTATGTGAAGCCCTCTCGGTCCAGCACGATAAATGTGGTATCCGGAGAACCAGAATGTGACAGACACGTAGCGTTTAGTGGCTGGCTGTAACGACACCAAACAAATGCAGGACTGTCCAGACGAAGAGTGCACGCACTTTTACCGGTACAAATGACACTAAATCTTACTTACATTTGTCCCGCACGTCTCTACCGTAAACCTTACTTACGTAAGCACTGGGATATACGCAGCAAGGCTGTGAAGAATTAGAAATGAAACGTATATGTTAATACTTAGATATTTAAAAACATATATCAAAAAGGAATGTATATATATTACACCGTACATAGTATGTAGGTTTCTTTCATGCCGGAAGTGACACGGGCAATAGTCTGTTGGTAGTTTTCTTTTGTCACGTGACCAGTTAACCTAGTAATGGAGGTCATATTAGTTGGTGAAACCATTAGACACACAGTGGATTTTCCATTATGTTACTTTGATTAAACATTCGACAGACGTCTCGTTATTTTTAAATACAGGTTCCTGAAGAAATGACAGTCGAGCGTATGTGGCTGATTAAATCATAAGGTGTGACCGAAGTCCAGGGGTCGATGTTGATGGTACAAGCGCCATCAAGTCTCTAAGTTATAGCTACAGACTGAGAAGTTACACTGCACTTATGATCTATTGATGTTATAGAAAGGTCCCCGAGCTCTATCGACATCCGTCGGACGCTTGAGTCAAGAATAGCAACTGGCACAAGGACTAGGCGCTAAAGAAAACAAGAGGCCCAATGGGCCTGCATCGCTCACCTGGTATTAATCTCACAATTGTAACCTTAAAAGTGGACTAAAATAAAGATACAGGCAAAATATCAGTGTCTTGACTTCAAGTCATTCAAAAGACCTTGCTAAACGTTTAAAACACATTTGACCCCTGTGACCTTAATAAGTCAAACATGAACAAACTGCATAGCCTTTCTTCCCAAAATGCAAATATCACCACCTCATACCTTTTGTTTATTGAAAAGATGACTTTTTAAGATTGATGCACAATGGACCAGATATGACCATGAAAGTATGTCAAGGTCATTCACATCAACAAGCAATCACACTGTATGCTTTAGTTATTCAGAAAAAAACGTTTAAAGATTTCAACATATTTGACCCCTGTGACCTTGAATATGGGCATAGTTCATTTATTTGAACAAACTTGGTAGCCCTTCATGCCAACATCCTTCTGCCCAAATATCATCACCCTGGACCTTTTGGTTATATAATAGAAGTCGTTTAAAGGTTTTCAAGACAATTGACCCCTTTGACCTTGAATATGAGTGAAGGTCATTTGTTTGAACAAACTTGGTCGCCCTTCATCCCAGCATGCTACTGATCAAATATCATTATCCTAGACATTTTGGTAATTTAGAAGAAGTCGTTTAAAGGTTTTTAAACACAATTGACCCCTGTTACCTTGAATATGGGCAAAGGTCATTCATTTGAATAAACTTGGTAGCCCTTCATCCAAACATCCTTCTGACCAAATATCATCATTCTGGACCTTTCGGTTTTACAGAAAAAAGGCCTTTAAAGGTGTTTAATACAATTGACCTCTATGACCTTGAATATGGGCAAAGGTCATTCATTTATTAAAACTAGGTAGCCCTTCATCCCTGCATGCTACTGGCCAAATATCATCACTTTGGACCTTATGGTTATACAGAAGAAGTCATTTAAAGGTTTTCAAGACAATTGACCCTTGTAACATTGAATATGAATGAATGTCATTTCATGCGAACATCTTTCTGGCCAAATATCATCCACCTAGACAATTGGTAATTAAGAAGAAGTCGTTTAAAGAATTTTAACACAATTGACCCCTGATACCTTGAATATGGACAAAAGTCATTCATTTGAACAAACTTGGTAGCCCTTCATCCCAACATCTTTTTCGTCAAATATTATCACCCTGGACCTTTCGGTTTCACAAAAGAAGTCGTTTAAAGAATTTTAAGACAATTGACCCCTGTGACCTTGAACATGGACGAAGGTTATTCGTTTGACACACTTGGTAGCCCTTCATCCCCGCATGCTACTAGCCAAATTTCATTACCATGAGGCTATTGGTTATTCAGAAGAAGTTGTTTAAAGATTTCAACATATTTGAACCCTGTGACCTTGAATATGGATGAAGGTCGTTCATTTGAACAAACTTGGTAGCCTTTTATCCAGCATGCTACTGGCCAAATATCAACACCCTAGACCTCTTGGTTATTTAGAAGAAATTGTTTAAAGGTTTAAACATATTTGACCCCCTTGTGACCTTGAATATGGGCAAAGGTCATTCATTTGAACAAACTCGGTAGTGCTTCATCGTAGCATAATATTGGCAAAATATCATCATCCTAGGCCTTCTGGTTATTTAGAAGAAGTTGTTTAAGGATTTCAACATATTTGACCCCTGTGACCTTGAAAAATGGACGAAGGTCATTCGTTTGAACAAACTTGGAAGCCCTTCATTCCCGCATGCTACTGGCCAAATATCAACCCGTAGACCTTGGTTAATTAGAAGAAATTGTTGAAAGGTTTAAACATATTTGACCACTGTGACCTTGAAAAATTGGCAACGATCATTCATTTGATCAAACTTGGTAACCCTTCATCCCAGCATGCTACTGGCCAAATATCATCAGCATGGGCCTCTTGGTTATTCAGAAGAAGTTGTTTAAAGTAAAAGAAATGACGCCCGACGGACGATGGCCAAAGGACGGCCGACGGACGCCACACCATACCATAAGCTCACTTGGCCCTTCAGGCCAGGTGAGCTAAAAATAAAACCTCGCACAAGGACTGAACGCTAGAGACAAAAGGAGAACCAGGCACAGGGACCGGACGCTGCAGACAGGAATAGCACCTGGCACGGGGACTGGACGCTGCAGACAAGAATAACGCATGACACAGGGACTGGACGCTACAGACAGGGACTGGACGCTATACACACGAATATGACCTACCACAGGGACTGGACGCTACAGAAAAAATACCACCTGACACAGGGACTGGGCGCTACAAACCAGAATAACGCTTAGCACAGGGACCGGACGCTAAAGACAAGAATAGCACCTTGCACAGGGACCGGACACTACAGACAAGAATAACACCTGACCTAAGGACCGGTCGCTAGAGAAAAGAATAGCATCTAGCACAGGACTGGACGCTTCAGACAAGAATAGCACCTGGCATATAGACTGGACGCTATGGGCACGAATAGCACCGGGTACAGGGACTGAACGCTACAGACAAGAATAGCACCTAACACAGGGACTGGACACTAGAGACAAAAACAGCATCTGGGACAGGGACTGGCCGCTACAGACAAGAATAGGACCTGGTACAGGGACTAGACGAGATAGACAGGAATAGCACCTAGCATAGGAACTGGACACCTAGAGACAAAAACAGTATCTGGGACAGGGACTGGCCGCTACAGACAAGAATAGGACCTAGCACAGGGACTGGTCGCAACAGACAGGAAAAACACATGGCACAGAGACTGGACGCTAGGGACAAGAATAGCACATGGCAAAGGGACTTGACGCTACAGACAAGAACAGCACATGGCATAAGACTTGACGAAAGGGACAAGAATAGCACTTGGCAAATGGACTTGACGCTATAGACAAGAATAGCACATAGTACAGGGACTGGACGCTAGGGACAAGAATATCACATGGCACAGGGACTTGACGCTACAGACAAGAATAACACCTGGCTCAGGGACCGTATAAAAATATAAACATAGCAAACCTCTCTTCAAAATTGACACAGACAACGACTAACGGACTAACGGAGCATCAACGAGACCTAAACGTCCAACGGAGTGGTGGCGGGAAAAACCAGGGGACACGAACTCCATACAAAACCAAACCATGGCCACTCTCTCCTTGAAACTGTTAGCTAACGACGGGACATAGACGATATTCTCAGTAGCTCAGTGAGGACAAGTGGCTATAGCCGAAGTTACGTGCGTTCCTTCAGGTGTCCGCAGATCCTTAAGTAATAGCATACCTTAACGCGAGCATATAGGTACACAGAGGTCACTTACTTCATAAAGGTCAAGGTCATTCTGCAGAGTCTGAAAAGGTCTAGGTAAGGGATAATAGCTCTTTGTTCCGTGTTCCATTTTGGGGGGATTTTTAAATTAAATATCACGAAAAATCGTTAACGATTTTTTAATCGGAATTGTCTCTTTTTTAGATCAATAAAAACAATGTCTTAAATGCTACCCACATACGACGTGATTTCATCAATACAACCAGCTGGCAGTCACGTGATCAGCGAGGATTCACAGCCAAGTCCGCTGACCTCTTTTCCAGATCGCGTTAAGCCTTATATGACATGTAGTGTACTGATGCACTTGAAGAATTTCCTGGTGAATGACGATTTTACAGGTTTGTGTGGCTGGGTTTCTTTTCTAGTACCAATAAACCAGCCTAGATTAGATAACTGTGGTGCTGTCCCGGACCAGGATAGATCCTGCTTTATAAGACAAGGAAACTCACCAATGACACGAACTCTTACCAGGCAGACGACACCAGATTAACAGTGTTGTACTTTCCCGCGAGTTCACAGTTACTTAGTAATCGGGGTCCTTGGCAAGCTTGAGAAGTAAGTTCGCTCGGTCGTCCCTGTTTGAATTTTGAACTAATATTTGTTATTTATTTTTTTAAATTCATTTTCAAAATACAATTGCGTTTAAATTCTCCGAGTAGACTATGCGTTATTTATGTGATAAGATTTTATTGTTTGTGTGTGTAGGTTGATCTGCAGTGAATCGCTTCATGCCAAGAATTTCCAACTTCAACTGTAACTTCGAGAGTTCCGCTCACAGGGACCTGAGAATTTGTTACAGTTATATTTGATATTTAACTTGGGTGTTAAGAGTAATTATACACGATTGGGGTTAAGGTCATTTTCGGTAAAATTACCATACCCAATGATGTGACCAATTTACGGTAAAAATTCCATTCCCAATGATGTATCATTGGGGATGGTAATTTTACGAAAACTGATCTAAACCCCTAAAACTTGTAAAATCACTATGAACACCACAGTGAAGGTTCAAACAATCAGATAATCAGGTCCCTGTGGTTCCGCTCACGATAATCAGGTCCCTGTGGTTCCCCTCACGATATACGAATCTTTTGTTAACAAAATATATATGTATCGCAAGTGGACTTTAAACATTCTGCAACCGCATTATCTATCTTAGTTTTTTGGTGTGGATATTGGTATGCTTAGATGACATATTAAGAGAAAGAGGTCGAACCCGATCTGGGTCTGGACTAAGTCGTACCCTTGGGGTCGCGAATTAGTCAACTCTTAATTAAAGTTCGTGAAACTGTCTCAGACTTATATATCGGCAGTATGTTTCAGTGAGGTAGCACTATAAGTCGGAATCAGTTCCGCGCTATCACAAGAAGACAAACACGAACATATCGCAGCCTCCCAAAACACACACGCATACACTACACGCATGCATGTGCACACAGGGGAGACCTTCCTTAAATGACCTTAGCTGTTGATAGGATTTAAACAATACTAAACCAAACCAAACCAAACTATATCAATATAGTTGATGAATTAAATATTTCTTCTAACGTTTTGAGTTATTAACTCAATATTTATTTTCACATTCTAAAAAGCAACTGAAAATCAGATCAGTGTAACTTTGAAAATGGAACCTGGTTCAACGTTATACACCGGTATTAGGCTTCTGGAGTCTGGACACACGTCTAAATCTTACACCGTCTTTGTGGCTGGGGATAGAGGGCAGCATCTGACGATGTCCTTCCATTTATGGTATATATATAGTTTGTCAAGCTGGGTGAAATTATTTGATTGTTGTTTGTACGTATGACAAGAACAGATACATATGTCGTGTCAAAAAGCGTTAACGCTGCCGAGTAGCCCCGCGTAATTCTGTACCGCCATGACCAAAACCTCGAGAACAAGTCTCGACGCCTTGGCTACAATAAACCCCTATATTGAAAACAATTTCTGAAGATGAATCTTTTATTAATTCCATAATTCTAAGCTGTCATATCATGAATTGTCTTCACAAAGATGTGTCCGCTCATTCATTATTTAGTTTTGCATTATATTCTGAGATACCCCGTTGTTCTGAAGATACCGGCAGCACCGGTAGAGGAAGTCCCTATTTTCGTAAAAGTACAAACTGTCTCATTGTATGTGACGTTCTGTTAGAGTACAGCAATGTCCTTAGGAAGGACATATTGGAATGAAGCTTTTAACATTTCTGGCATATTTGGGCCAAGTCGATTACAACATGCTGGAACTGTCTGCCACCTTAAATGTCTATGTCATTGGCGTGTCCCTGATGTCAATTGACGACTGTCAACGTTGACACAAAAACATAATCTGTACTGTAACATGATGATGGTACGCAGTCCTGTTAAAATTGACGACGGTACACAGTCCTGTTAACACTGCCGACGGTACGCAGTCCTGTTAACATTGACGATGGTAGACAGTCCTGTTAACACTGACGACGGTACACAGACCTGTTAAAACTGACGACGGTACACAGTCCTGTTAACATTGACGATGGTAGACAGTCCTGTTAACACTGACGACGTTACACAGTCCTGTCAACACTTACGATGGTAGACAGTCATGTTAACACTGACGACGGTACACAGTCCTGTTAACATTGACGATGGTACACAGTCCTGTTAACACTGACGATGGTAGACAGTCATGTTAACACTGACGACGGTACACAGTCCTGTTAATATTGACGATGGTACACAGTCCTGTAAACACTGACGACGGTACATAGTCCTGTTAACACGCACAACAGTACCCAGTCCTGTTAACACTGACGACGGTCCACAGTCCTGTTAACACTGACGACGGTACACAGTACTGTTAACACTAACGACGGTACACAGTCCTGTTAACACTGACGACAGTACACAGTTATGTTAATACTGACGACGGTACACAGTCCTGTTAACACTGACAACAGTACACAGTCATGTTAACACTGACGACGGTGCACAGTCCTGTCAACACTGACGACGGTACACAGTCCTGTTAACATTGACGACGGTACACAGTCCTGTTAACTGGTACAACAGTACCCGGTCCTGTTAACACTGACGACGGTCCACAGTCCTGTTAACATTGACGACGGTACACAGTCCTGTTAACAGGTACAACAGTACCCGGTCCTGTTAACACTGACGACGGTCCACAGTCCTGTTAACACTGACGATGGTACACAGTCCTGTCAACCCTGACGATGGTACACAGTCATGTGAACACTGACGACGGTCCACAGGCCTGTTAACACTGACGACGGTTCACATTTCCTCTAAACACTGACGACGGTACACAGTCACAGTCCTGTCAACACTGACGACGGTACACAGTCCTGTCAACACTGACGATGGTACACAGTCATGTTAACACTGACGACGGTCCACAGTCCTGTTAACACTGACGACGGTTCACATTTCCTGTAAACACTGACGACGGTACACAGTCCTGTTAACACTGACGACGGTCCACAGTCCTGTCAACACTGACGATGGTACACAGTCATGTTACCACTGACGACGGTCCACAGTCCTGTTAACACTGACGACAGTACACAGTCATGTTATCACTGACGACGGTACACAGTCCTGTTAACACTGACGACGGTACACAGTCATGTTAACACTGACGACGGTCCACAGTCCTGTTAACACTGACGACGGTTCACATTTCCTGTAAACACTGACGACGGTACACAGGCCTGTTAACACGCACAACAGTACCCAGTCCTGTTAACACTGACGACGGTCCACATTCCTGTTAACACTGACGACGGTTCACATTTCCTGTAAACACTGCCGACGGTACACAGCCCTGTTAACACTGACGACAGTACACAGTCATGTTATCACTGACGACGGTACACAGTCCTGTTAACACTGACGACAGTACACAGTCAAGTTAACACTGACGACGGTACACAGTCCTGTTAACACTGACGACGGTCCGCAGTCCTGTTAACATTGACGACGCTACACAGTCCTGTTAACACTGACGACGGTACACAGTCCTGTTAATACTGACGACGGTACACAATGCGGTTAACACTGACAACAGTACACAGACTTGTTAACACTGACGACCCAACACAGTCATGTTAACACTGCCGACGGTTTACAGTCCTGTTAACACTGACGACGTTACACAATCCTGTTAACACTGACGACGGTACACAGTCATGTTAACACTGACGACGGTACACAGTCCTGTTGACACTGACGACGGTACACAGTCCTGTTAACACTGACGACGGTACACAGTCCTGTTGACACTGACGACGGTCCACAGTCCTGTTAAGACTGACGACGGTTTACAGTCCTGTTAACACTGACGACAGTACACAGTCCTGTTAACACTGACGACGGTACACAGTCCTGTTGACACTGACGACGGTGTACAGTTCTTTTAACATTGAAGACGGTATACAGTCCTATTAACACTGACGACGGTACACAGTCCTGTTAACACTGACGACGGTACACAGTCCTGTTAACACTGACGACGGTACACAGTCCTGTTAAATGTAACACTGACGACGGTACACAGTCCTGTTGACACTGACAACGGGATACGTTTCTGTCAACACAGCCGACAGGACACAATTCTCTTAACGGTCTTAGTCAGATAATGGTAGACTCTCTAATATTCTTGGTGCATGCAATATATTCTATTATAGAACTTCATTGAAAACGAAATGAATGCAATTTAGGAAAAGTAATTAAATCACACAGCCCTATTGTAAGTAATACCTAACAGTTACCTATATAGGCGTAGGATCTGATGAGAGTCGAGATAGACATGGAATAGAATGTCTTCCATGTATAGAAATCGAATTTAGATAATTCCCCTTTACTTAAATGCTAGATTACATTAGTTTAAGCTGTCTATGTCTTCGAGTAACAGCGATTGTGACGCGGTTTGTCTGGAGAGATATCCCAAACAAGTCTGGAATACTCATCCCGTATTAACTGAAACTGGTCGTAGTTTATGCTTGATTTGTATTCATAGCATGATTTTAATTGAATCGATTTCACATTTTAAACATAAGAATTGAGTGTAATGTACAGAGACGTACAGAATAGTACAGTAGACTTACACATCTATGGTAATGACTTAGTGTAATGTTCTTCTAGAAATATAAAACACGCTTTTATACAAAAAAAAAAAAAAAAAAAAAAAAAAGGAGACTTACTATTTTGGATGTGGATTGTGTTCATTCAACAGAAACTTATTTCTAGAAATAGCAATACCCTTGCCGCTTTGTCCCTTCATCGGTCACCATCCGACCATGTTGCTTTTGTCTCAGACAGTGATTTGAAACGAAAATATATTCTAGAAAGGGGGTCAAAACTAAAGGAACTTTTAAAAATCGTAAAGGAAATGATCAAATTCGTATTAGTACAAATGTAAACGTTTCCGATTTCACAATGGTAGGACGCCGGGCTCGTGACCGAATGGTTGCGGGTTCGAGCCACGGCACGGCACTGTGTTGTATCTTTGAGCAAGATACTTTACTCCGCTTGTTCCAGTCTACTCAGCTGTAAATGAGTACGTGGTTGTATAGTGCTAGAATCGTTGAATGCAAGCTGTGAGCGCCGAAATGGCAGCTCCAGCTGTATGCTCCCAAGGGAGTTGAGAAAGATGATTGCAGGTTGCAAAGGCGCTATAACCACGGATAATAATTTGTGAACCGCTTTGAGACGACCTACGAACTAGGTTGTGTTAAAGCGGTATATAAGAACCTCGAATTATTATTATTAGTATCAATTGGTAAAGTATTGCTTAATCTATCGGAGGGACAACAGTTAACATGTATCCCATAAATTCAGTTTCACCTTCTGAAAGGAAGACTTGTTACATTGTCCATCAGGAAAATTACTACACATACCTATATCGTCACTTCCGGTGTAAATCGGTGTCACGTTGACCATCACGACACAACTACATGTACTGACCACTGATCTTCGGTCAGTGTTGATATGACGGCGTCATTATTAGTGACGTCATAAAGTGTAGCATACTTAAGGAATGATTTTTATTTTTTCAACATTTATGAGGTCATAACAACAATGAGTTTATGGACATATTGAATGAATCGCGTTAGCGATTCATGTAAAATATGTCCAAAAAACCATTGTTGTTATGACCTCATAAATGTTGAAAAAATAAATATCATTCCTTATATTTACATTGACGAATCCTTTCAGTGGATCGATATAACAACGAATAAAACAAATAAACAGGGTTTGTTCCTGCTTATACACGGGTGCAACGCAGTGGCGAGAACAGTGTTTTTTCGCGGGGAAATGTGACACTATCGTGAGAGATCTTAGCAACCGTCAACAACAATAACACAACAAAATGTAGTTCCATATTCAATGTTTATTTGTAGCACAGGACACGTGAATACGTGGATATTTCACAAAGCACAGTTCAATAATATTTTAAGATGTAAGAATTAAGCATCTAGGTCGGTCGTTCCGAGTGAGTAGTTTTTGTAGTGTATTACTACGCAGTGTGATCAGGTTACTATCAGTTCCCACGTGCTGAGATTCTATGAACACCTGTGTTTTGCATTTATGAATGTAATTTTTGTCAATGGGTCTAAGCATACAGAATGTAAATACATGAAAATAACTATATACATATACTGCATCATATAATGATGTCATTTCCGGTATGTTAGGTCACGTGGACAATGGCAATTGCATAAGTTGTACATCGTTCGACAATTGTATACTGTTACAACTTCCCACTTGTACACCTAATGGATTAAATTTTATATTTCATTATTCGCATTGATTTATCCAAATAAATTGACTGATAAAGAATCGAAGTATTGCATTTCTAACAGGTGATGGACCGTTACTCTACTTCCACAACTGTCGACCAACACACATACAGGCTTAACGTATACCATGGCACTACTAATACATTTACCTATATCCAACGGAATACTATATGTATTAAACTCGACGTTTCAAATATGCTATATTAGCTTTAGCAGCAGTAATGTTCCTTTTATACATCATACATTACCAGAATAGTTGAAATGTATAACACAATGTCATTACAAGACAAAGCTGACAAACCTATGAGAACTGTCTACCAGATACTCGGATAGCCCGCGTACATACAGTGTCGCCGTTCTGAACCTCTTCCTGGTTATTCAACTGAAATTACCTCTAAACATGAAATATATGTGAGTAATCTGACTTCATTCCAGTTATAACCAGCAGGTAGAGCCAGACCTACAACGTCTCCGTACACTGTGGCATGGGCAGACACGGGTGAGCTCTGAGCAACCTCTTTGAGTTCCAGTCGTGAGTTTTGCTCAATTCGCGTGAGCTCTAGGCAAGGTCCGGGGGCCTGTTATAAAAAGATGTGGTCTGGTCATTCTTGGTGAGCTCTGTGTAAATGTACGTCATGTTTAGTATTTACACGTGTGTGTTTTAACGCTCGTGTGCTCAGGATAGTGTGCGTGAGCTGCTGCCAACGCTTTCGGGCTTTTGTCTATGAACCAGGGATCGGGTTGTAATACTTGAAGAAGAAAAACAATAACCAAAGGAATGAATATATCTCCGTCATAATGGTATGAAATGCGTTGCTATAACTGTTTCCATCAGTCATCTTTTTGTTATGTATTTGGATACAAACCACCATGTGTTTTGATTGTTAGTATCTTACTAAAACCATCAGTAAAATGTGGATATACTTCCAACAGCATAGTGTAAAAGCATGTACTACAAATTATATAAGTTACTTCCTAGGTTTAATGGTTAGCAAAACAATAATGCCAATGAAAGCCTTTTATAGTCGATTTCATGACGTATCATAGCACGTGATATACATGTGTAGCACGTGATATACAAGTGTAGCACGTTATATACATTTGTTGTCATCGTTGTTTTCCTTTAAGTTTGATTCTATACCGTGAATATAACTACGTGTGTTAGTTATTTTGTGTTATACAGCCCGTACACTGTGTTGTATCGATCAGGTCTGAGCTATCGTGCACAGATCGAACATGAACGGTAAGGACGGAGGGATTGTAAATGGAAATTTATCCCGTGGAAATCTTTGTCACGATTGTAAGGGGTAGTAAAATGTCCAGGTATTCCGTCTAATCATACCTTATAGGGTTTCAGTCCACATCAATCATTCATCGGCAAAACCGGCCTGATCTCAAAACTCCACTATCACCTCCGACACATTATCGTAGGTATTGTTAGGTTCCTTAATAACGCGGAACAATGGAATAATTTGATTAGGCCAGATTTGTTTTAATTTTATAATCTAAAGAAACTCTTATAAAGCTACTGTGGTTTGGTTCTTGACCTCCAGTCAATCACTGTGAATGTGATCGCGTTCTCTTACCACACATATGCTTTATCTTAAAATAATTACCACATAATTAAATATGTACTGATTGTAAGTATGACGAAACTAACCAGACTTATACCAACACCAGGCAGATCGAATTTCTATCATTTCAGTTAATTTGTTGTTTAACCAGTTATGATAATGACGCAATGATCAAAACAATGAACATATGCTAATTAGATCGACGAGGAATAAAAACGTCTATTGGATAAACGACGAATGTTTTTTGCAAATATCCTTCCGCGGGAAAGCATCGTAGCCAGGCGACCGAAACGTTCCAATGACCCGGCGTTAAATTATGAAAGCGTCTGTTTCCTAGAAATCCTCAGGACGAGTAATCAAAGAGCCACATATGGGCGGCCGTATGTGTCCTCAGGGGGCAACTACTTTTGGACGACTTTGAAAAGAGTACTTTCTCATTTTGTTGCGTGGTTTGGGAGAAAATTGAATGCAGATTTCTCGGAATTAATGTCTCGAAAACAATTGTGGTGGAAACCTGCACCAGATTACTCGGCGGTTTGACCTTGCTAGTCCGACACTGCCGACAGATCTGGTCATCACAAGTGACACACCGTTTCTACTTATTTTTGTCGGAGAGCGAGTTTTATTTCGTTCTCAAGAGAAACTAGGACAGTGCATTTACAATAGTTATTGGCGAGGAGAGACTGAGACTGTATTCATTGTCGGCGAGGAGAGACTGAGAGTGTATTCATTGTCGGCGAGGACAGACTGAGACTGCATTCATTGTCGGCGAGGACAGACTGAGACTGTATTCATCGTCGGCGAGGAGAGACTGAGACTGTATTCATTGTAGGCGAGGAGAGTCTGAGACTGTATTTATTGTCGGCGAGGACAGACTGAGACTGTATTCATTGCCGGCGAGGACAGACTGAGACTGTATTCATTGTCGGGGAGGACAGACTGAGACTGTATTCATTGTCGGCGGGGAGAGACTGAGACTGTATTCATTGTCGGCGAGGAGAGTCTGAGACTGTATTCATTGTCGGCAAGGACAGACTGAGACTGTATTCATTGTCGGCGAAGACAGACTGAGACTGTATTCATTGTCGGCGAGGACTGACTGAGACTGTATTCATTGTCGGCGAGGAGAGTCTGAGTCTGTATTCATTGTCGGCGAGGACAGACTGAGACTGCATTCATTGTCGGCGAGGACAGACTGAGACTGTATTCATTGCCGGCGAGGACAGACTGAGACTGTATTCATTGTCGACGAGGAGAGACTGAGACTGTATTCATTGTCGGCGAGTACAGACTGAGACTGTATTCATTGTCGGCGAGGACTGACTGAGACTGTATTCATTGTCGGCGAGGAGAGTCTGAGACTGTATTCATTGTCGGCGAGGACCGACTGAGACTGTATTCATTGTCGGCGAGGAGAGTCTGAGACTGTATTCATTGTCGGCGAGGAGAGACTGAGAGTGTATTCATTGTCGGCGAGGACAGACTGAGACTTTATTCATTGTCGGCGAGGACAGACTGAGACTGTATTCATTGTCGGCGGGGAGAGACTGAGACTGTATTCATTGTCGGCGAGGACCGACTGAGACTGTATTCATTGTCGGCGAGGAGAGTCTGAGACTGTATTCATTGTCGGCGAGGACAGACTGAGACTGTATCGTTTTGATAATATCCCCTGATAAGGGAAGCTCATGCATTTCTGATTTCTGCTTATGATCATTCTGTTTTCAAAAACTTCCGGTATGATTCAACATTTCCGGTTCCGTCTCGGTGTTTGCATCCTTCACGCTGTACAGCTTCGCTGATTTCCTTCTCTTTATATCTTTATCTTGATATTTTTTCATCAAAAGCTGGGTTTATTTTCTTGTTCCTCCACTAACACTTCACGATGTCTGTGTATAGCAGTGTTGTACATTGGCTTATCTGTACTTTTTTAGTCTATTGTTCTTTTACAGCTGTTTTTTCATTCTCTGGTCTATTTATCATCTTAAGATCGTTTTAAGTTAAAAAGCAGAAGTACAAAGTAGGCAATAAATTATCGCGTTGTGTCGACAGTTGGCGAAGATTACACAACATCACTCGGTAATTTCCGTGGGAACGACTTGAGATCTGGTAGAAACACATTATGTTTATGGTAAATACTAAACCACATGGTTACATAACTAGCGATTTTTTTTTATATCATTCACGAGCAATAATCATTCTTGTGACGTTGGTGAAGTGGCTTTTTACTGTGTAAATTTTCCGTATTTATTTTTTATCTTGATAACCCGACCAAATCTAAATAAAAGATAGCAAGTTGTTTGTATTTCTTATTGTAATTAATTTCTAAAGCAAGAAAGATAGGAAAGCCAATGTTGAGATATACGTACTAACAGTATGATACTTTTGTCTGTCGTGTAGTAGTGGTCCTGTCTTGAAAACGAGCAAGTCGGTCTGAACAGAGGCATGCATTGAGTACAGTGTATGTAGAGAGGGCGAACAGGCAATGGACGAAAAAGTATTTAAGTTTAACTTACTTTGTATAACTTAAAGAACGAGAAGGGTACATAAAATATATTTCTACGAAATTATAAAATACAAAGTTCAACCGATGTTTTCTGAATTGGGTCCGATGAGGCTATATTCATGAAAACAACTTAGTTTCCACGACATATATAATTTCTATCCCATCAGAAGATCAGCATTTAATATTGAAATATACCTTGAACTAGAATAAAAACCTAGATTGCGTTTTAAAATATTGTCTTTCAATCATCTGATAAAGAGCTCAAATTAACGAAAACTGAAGCAGTCGACAATTTATCAGCGAAACAAATAAATTTAGAAAGCATCGATGTTTCTGTGCAATGTATTTATGACTTGTGATCTAATGATCAGCGTGTCAGACAACTGTGCAGATGATTTGTTTTCATTGTTTACCTTACAATGTTCTACAGTAAAAAAAAAAAAGGTCATGGCGATGTCAGAAAAGAAAGACAATATATATGACGTCATGATTTTGTGACGTCATATTGAAAATAAATAACACTTGACGTCGAAATTGCGACTTTTAAAGATTTGACGATGATCAGAGAAAGCATTTTATCTTAGCTTAGCCATGAGATACTGTATATTGAATGTGTTTCTATTTTATGTGAGATTTCTAAAGCCTTTGGCGAAGTTTCATTATTTCATCTCGACAAAACCTCGCTAAAAATGAAAAATTCTCAGCTCGTCTCAAAAATCTGATATGAAATCGAAACTCGTAAAGTTCAAACAAGTCCTGTCGGAATATGATTTATATGGTATTTGATCCCTGAGACTATGACAAGATCTATCTCGGTTAGATGATCTATTTTAGAGACGTGATTCGGAGAATGTTACGTGTGTAAAAATAGCTGTAATTGCGTCATTGCAGCACGCCGTAGCAAGCGCAAATAGGCTAGAACTTATACGGGAAATGTCTACCCGCGACACCTCTATGACAAATTAATTTGTCTATACCGCCGCTATCACTGACATTTTAAAAGGTTTCCTTTATTCTAAGAGTTGTGCAATTAAGATAGGTAACACGTTGCTTATTTGTATTAAATCATCTGCTTTGAATAAAACGCCATCATTCGTTGAGCACTGTCACACCTTATGATTCACAAACATGTGTATTCACGATTCTCATTTCAACAGGTTCTCACAAACTGAAGATGTAATAAGTAGATATGTTAGCATAAGTGTGCATTATAGATTATCTGTGTACACCGTTATGTGTATTTTCTAGTGTGGTGTATTGAGGTTTCTTTCGTTTCGTTTCTTTCTTTGCCGATTTACATCCGTGAAATATAGCAACCTAGTAATCACGTGTAAAGCTATGTCACGTAATAAGGAAGAAATTGAAACTAAGATTAATTTTATATTATTGAACGGTTACACGTGTTTGGCCACCTGCTATATGGTATAATGATTAATTCTATTATATAAGTCAATGAACGGAATGTTAGAAGTAGACAGGTAATAAGCTGTACATTCCTCCATGCAGCAAGGTAACATATGCCTTCCTATAACTAAGCTTCTTGTTTGAAATGTCTCAAACAAAATGTGGACAAGTAAAGAATAACGAATTATACAGAGAGTTTTGGATTCGTTTGAAATAAGATTTATCAAAGCCTGCATTGCCACCATAAAACAGTACCAATGGAAATGCATTCCATTCGACTATGAAAGCAAAAATTCACGTGGCATTGTCGTCTCCTTGTACGACAGAGAAATCTGACACAAGTATAAAAAACGATGTTATTATGGTTTATCTGACAAACAAGTGTTTTTTTGTTTTTATTTTTATGAGAAACGGACTTCAGTTATTAGTACCATATCATGTGGCCTTTTGCAATGTGACGCCACAATCAATTTCATATCATCGTCATCATTGAATACTGGACTTTCATATCATTTAAGTAATTAGTTCTCTACAGTAACACATATTTATAGCAAACCCCAGGGGAACTAAGTAATTAGATCTCTACAGTAAAACATGTTCATAACATACCAAAGGGGACCTAAGTAAATAGTTATATACAGTAAAATTTGTTTATAACAAACCCCAGGGGACCTAAGTAAATAGTTCTCTACAGGGAAACATGTTTATAACAAACCCCAGGGAACCTAAGTAATTAGATCTCTACAGTAAAAACTGTTCATAACATACCCAAGAGGACCTAAGTAAATAGTTATATACAGTAAAATTTGTTTATAACAAACCCCAGGGGACCAAAGTAAATAGTTCTCTACAGTGAAACATGTTTATAACAAACCCCAGGGAACCTAAGTAATTAGTTCTGTACAGTAAAACATGTTTATAAGTAATCCCAGGGGACCTAAGTAATTAGTTCTCTACAGTGAAACATGTTTATAACAAACTCCAGGGGACCTAAGTAATTAGTTCTCTACAGTAAAACATGTTTATAACAAACCCCAGGGGAACTTAGTAATTAGTTCTCTAGAGTAAAATATGTTTGTAACAAACCCCAGGGGACCTAAGTAATTAGTTCTCTACAGTAAAACATGTTTATAACAAACCCCAGGGGAACTTACTAATTAGTTCTCTAGAGTAAAATATGTTTGTAACAAACCCCAGGGGACCTAAGTAAATAGTTCTCTACAGTAAAACATGTTTATAACAAACCCAAGGGGAGCTAAGTAATTAGCTCTCTAGAGTAAAATCTGTTTACAACAAACCCCAGGGGACCTAAGTAATTAGTTCTCTACAGTATAACATGTTTATAACAAACTCCAGGGACCTAAGTAATGAATTCTCTACGATAAAACATGTTTATAACAAACCCCAGGGACCTAAGTAATTAGTTTTCTACACTAAAACATTTTTATAACAAACTCCAGGGACCTAAGTAATTAATTATCTACAGTGAAACATGTTTATAACAAACCCCAGGGGACCTAAGTAATTAGTTTTCTACAGTAAAACATGTTTACAACAAACCCCAGGGACCTAAGTAATTAGTTCGCTACAGTAAAACATATTTATAACAAACTCCAGGGACCTAAGTAATTAATTCTCTACAGTGAAACATGTTTAAAATAAACCCCAGGGACCTAAGTAATTAGTTCTCTACAGTTAAACATGTTTATAACAAACACCAGGGGACCTAAGTAATTAGTTCTCTACAGTAAAATATGTTTATAACAAACTCCAGGGACCTAAGTAATGAATTCTCTACGATAAAACATGTTTATAACAAACGCCAGGGACCTAAGTAATTAATTCTCTACGATAAAACATGTTTATAATAAACCCCAGGGACCTAAGTAATTAGTTCTCTACAGTTAAACATGTTTATAACAAACACCAGGGGACCTAAGTAATTAGTTCTCTACAGTATAACATGTTTATAACAAACTCCAGGGACCTAAGTAATTAATTCTCTACGATAAAACATGTTTATAACAAACCCCAGGGACCTAAGTAATTAGTTCTCTACAGTAAAACATGTTTATAACAAACCCCAGGGAGCCTAAGTAATTAGTTCTCTACAGTAAAATATGTTTATATCAAACCCCAGGGGACCTAATTAATCAGTTCTCTACAGTGAAACATGTTTATAACAAACCCCAGGGAACCTTAGTAATTAGTTCTCTACAGTAAAACATGTTTAAAACAAACTCCAGGGACATAAGTAATTAATTCTCTACAGTAAAACATGTTTATAACAAACTCCAGGGACCTAAGTAATTAATTCTCTACAGTGAAACATGTTTAAAATAAACCCCAGGGACCTAAGTAATTAGTTCTCTACAGTTAAACATGTTTATAACAAACACCAGGGGACCTAAGTAATTAGTTCTCTCGAGTAAAATATGTGTATAACAAACCCCAGGGGACCTAAGTAATTAGTTCTCTACAGTAAAACATGTTTATAACAAACTCCAGGGACCTAAGTATTTAATTCTCTACAGTGAAACAGGTTTAAAACAAACCCCAGGGACCTAAGTAATTAGTTTTCTACACTAAAACATTTTTATAACAAACCCCAGGGGACCTAAGTAATTAGTTCTCTACAGTAAAACATGTTTATAACAAACCCCAGGGACCTAAGTAATTAGTTCTCTACAGTGAAACATGTTTATAACAAACCCCAGGGGACTTAAGTAATTAGTTCTCTACAGTGAAACATGTTTATAACTAATCCGAGGGGACCTAAGTAATTAGTTCTCTACAGTGAAACATGTTTACAACAAACCCCAGGGGACCTAAGTAATTAGTCTCTACAGTGAAACATGTTTATAACTAATCCCAGGGGACCTAAGTAATTAGTTGTCTACAGTGAAACATGTTTACAACAAACCCCAGGGGACCTAAGTAATTAGTTCTCTACAGTGAAACATGTTTAAAACAAAACCCAGGGGACTTCAGTAATTAGTTCTGTACAGTAAAACATGTGTATAACAAACCCCATGGGACCTCAGTTATTAGTTCTGTACAGTAAAACATATTTACAACAAACCACAGGGAACCTAAGTTATTAGTTTTCTATAGTAAACATGTTTACAACAAACCATAGAGACCTAAGTAATTAGTTCTGTACAGTAAAACATATTTACAACAAACCCCAGGGGACCTCAGTAATTAGTTCTCTACAGGAAAGCATGTTTACAACAAACGACAGGGACCTAAGTAATTAGTTCTCTACGGTAAAACATGTTTACAACAAACCCCAGGGGACCTAAGTAATTAGTCTCTACAGTGAAACATGTTTATAACTAATCCCAGGGGACCTTAGTAATTAGTTCTCTACAGTGAAACATGTTTATAACTAATCCAAGGGGACCTAAGTAATTAGTTCTCTACAGTGAAACATGTTTTTAACAAACCCCAGGGGACCTAAGTAATTAGTTCTCTACAGTAAAACATGTTTATAACAAACTCCAGGGACCTAAGTAATTAGTTCTCTACTGTGAAACAAGTTTATAACAAACCCCAGGGGACATCAGTAATTAGTTCTCTACAGTGAAATATGTTTATAACAAACCCCAGGGGTCCTTAGTAATTAATTCTCTCCAGTAAAACATGTTTATAACAAACTCCAGGAGACCTAAGTAATTAGTTCTCCACAGTAAAACATGTTTATAACAAACTCGAGGGGGACTCAGTAAGTAGTTCTCTACAGTGAAACATGTTTAAAACTATTCCCAGGGGACCTAAGTAATTAGTTCTCTACAGTAAAACATGTTAACAACAAACCCCAGGGGACCTAAGTAATTAGTTCTCTACAGTGAAACATGTTTATAACTAATCCCAGGGGAACTAAGGAATTAGTTTTCTACAGTGAAACATGTTTAAAACAAACCCATGGGGACCTAAGTAATTAGTTTTCTACAGTGAAACATGTTTAAAACAAACCCATGGGGACCTAAGTAATTAGTTTTCTACAGTGAAACATGTTTAAAACAAACCCCAGGGGACCTAAGTAATTAGCTTTCTACACTAAAACATTTTTATAACAAACCCCAGGGGACTTAAGTAATTAGTTCTCTACAGTTAAACATGTTTAAAACAAACCCCAGGGGACCTAATTAATTAGTTTTCTACACTAAAACATTTTTATAACAAACTCCAGGGACCTAAGTAATTAATTATCTACAGTGAAACATGTTTAAAACAAACCCCAGGGACCTAAGTAATAAGTTCTCTACAGTAAAACATGTTTATAACAAACCCCAGGGGACCTAAGTAATTAGTTTTCTACATTAAAATATGTTTATAACAAACCCAAGGGGACCTCAGTAATTAATTCCCTACAGTGAAACATGTTTATAACAAACCCGAGGGGACCTAAGTAATTAGTTCTCTACAGTGAAACATGTTTACAACAAACCCCAGGGGACCTAAGTAATTAGTTCTCTACAGTAAAACATGTTTACAACAAACCCAAGTGACCTAAGTAATTAGTTCGCTACAGTAAAACATATTTATAACAAACTCCAGGGACCTAAGTAATTAATTATCTACAGTGAAACATGTTTATAACAAACTCCAGGGACATAAGTAATTAATTATCTACGGTAAAACATGTTTATAACAAACTCCAGGGACCTAAGTAATTAATTCTCTACAGTGAAACATGTTTAAAACAAACCCCAGGGACCTAAGTAATTAGTTCTCTACAGTAAAACATGTTTATAACAAACCCCAGGGGACCTTAGTAATTAGTTCTCTAGAGTAAAATATGTTTACAACAAACCCCAGGGGACCTAAGTAATTAGTTCTCTACAGTGAAACATGTTTAAAACAAACCCCAGGGACCTAAGTAATAAGTTCTCTACAGTAAAACATGTTTATAACAAACCCCAGGGGAGCTAAGTAATTAGTTTTCTACATGAAAATATGTTTATAACAAACCCAAGGGGACCTCAGTAATTAATTCCCTACAGTGAAACATGTTTATAACAAACCCCAGGGGACCTAAGTAATTAGTTCTCTACACTAAAACATTTTTATAACAAACCCCAGGGGACCTCAGTAATTAGTTCTCTACATTGAAACATGTTTATAACAAACCCCAGTGGACCTAAGTAATTAGTTCTCTACAGTGAAACATGTTTTTAACAAACCCCAGGGGACCTAAGTAATTAGTTCTCTACAGTAAAACATGTTTATAACAAACTCCAGGGACCTAAGTAATTAGTTCTCTACTGTGAAACAAGTTTATAACAAGCCCCATGGGACCTCAGTAATTAATCCTCTACAGTGAAACATGTTTATAACAAACCCCAGGGGACCTTAGTAATTAATTCTCTCCAGTAAAACATGTTTATAACAAACTCCAGGAGACCTAATTAATTAGTTCTCCACAGTAAAACATGTTTATAACAAACTCGAGGGGGACTCAGTTATTAGTTCTCTACAGTGAAACATGTTTATAACTAATCCCAGGGGACCTAAGTAATTAGTTCTCTACAGTAAAACATGTTAACAACAAACCCCAGGGGACCTTAGTAATTAGCTCTCTACAGTGAAACATGTTTATAACTAATCCCAGGGGACCTAAGTAATTAGTTCTCTACAGTGAAACATGTTTATAACTAATCCCAGGGGAACTAAGTAATTAGTTTTCTACAGTGAAACATGTTTAAAACAAACCCGAGGGGACCTAAGTAATTAGTTTTCTACAGTGAAACATGTTTAAAACAAACCCCAGGGACCTAAGTAATAAGTTCTCTACAGTAAAACATGTTTATAACAAACTCGAGGGGGACTCAGTTATTAGTTCTCTACAGTGAAACATGTTTAAAACAAACCCCAGGGGAACAAAGTAATTAGTTTTCTACACTAAAACATTTTTATAACAAACCCCAAGGGACTTAAGTAATTAGTTCTCTACATTGAAACATGTTTATAACAAACCCCAGTGGACCTAAGTAATTAGTTCTCTACAGTAAAACATGTTTATAACAAACCCCAGGGGACTTAAGTAATTAGTTCTCTACATTGAAACATGTTTATAACAAACCCCGGTGGACCTAAGTAATTAGTTCTCTACTGTGAAACAAGTTTATAACAAACCCCAGGGGACTTAAGTAATTAGTTCTCTACGGTAAAACATGTTTATAACAAACTCCAGGGACCTAAGTAATTAGTTCTCTACAGTAAAACATGGTTATAACAAACTCCAGGGACCTAAGTAATTAATTCTCTACAGTGAAACATGTTTAAAACAAACCCCAGGGACTTAAGTAATTAGTTCTCTACAGTAAAACATGTTTATAACAAACCCCAGGGACCTAAGTAATTAGTCTCTACAGTAAAACATGGTTATAACAAACCCTAGGGACCTCAGTAATTAGTTCTCTACGGGAAAACATGTTTATAACAAACCCCAGGGGACCTAAGTAATTATTTCGCTACAGTACTTGAAATATGTTTATAATGTACCTTTGGTGATTCAACTTATTAGTTCTTCACATTAAATTAAGGCATGCAAAGACGGGGTCTTCAGTTATTAATTCTCTGCAAAGAACTAATAACTTAAGACCCCGTCATTGTTTAAAACCCCATTTAAAAACGTAACTAAGGGGATCGCAGGAGTAAAAACAATTAAGGTAAAACATGTTTTTAACAAAAGTTAGTTTTTACACAGTTCTGATGTTTATATGAAACATTCCTCTCCTCTAATTCAGTATTTGCAGTCAATTTGTTTGTATTAGCATGTTTTACTAAAACGTTATTTCGTATTTTTGATAAATGTTAATTCTAGGAACAGAAATCGTGAGTCGATTATAACAAAAATTATAAATAAATTGTTATTATTGTCATGGGAACTGACCAAAACAATGTCAGTATGCAGAGGTCATCCAGTGCTTATTTATCTCATGTGATGATTCCGGAGTCGCGATTGGCCTTTTTGTTTTTAACTATCCGTTTTGTGACGTCAATCCTTACCTAATTGATCGGTCTGTACGCTTTTTCCTGTATCTAGTCACGAGGCCGTGTGGGGGGACACAAACGAACAAAATAAAATTCATAAACCTGGTATATTTAAAATGCAGTGACGTTTTGTTTTTTCTTCAAATCTTTACCTATCATTTCAAAACTATGTATATCTATTTGAAATATTTTCTTTAAATAAACATGTTTCATATTTAAAATTCTAAATAATTACTTTATTCCTACTTCCTATGTACGGCCCTATAGATAGACAACATGGCGGTCAATCAACACATCCCTATAGCACACCTAGAGCGGTCTAGAGACGGAGTTGGTGAAATGTGACGAATTAATTGTAATTGTTTATCATTAGCCGCAATGTGTGTGTATTTCCAGCGTTAGTCATTTACTATATAGGACGGCGTGGGTTGAGCAACCCCGTACGGGACGTAGAGTTTCAGAAATTATCAATCTGGGAAAATATTTAGTGCATGATAACAAAAACATATCTTAACTATCCTGATATGATATGTGTTTTTTTACTGCTAGATGCTATAATAACCAGAATTCATATCATATTGGACTGCATACAATATCTATGTTTCAACTGACAAGTGAGAAGACTTGAAATAACAAACAAAAAAGGATTTGTCATAGTGTATTGATTGCCATTGAATGTTAGGTTACATTACATGGAAGTGGTGTAAGACTCTGCCAAAATTATTTTTCATAATTTGAAACAGGATTGGAGCTCGCGCCATCAATGTTCCCGTGTTAGTTAATCTCCCGGCATCATCAATGCTCACTGCCACACCGATACAGTACTGTTTCAAGTTTTATTCGAACTTTAGGCCATTGGCCTATCAGTATACAATACATATTATACACAAATCATGGACAATGTACAGAGAATGAAGACAATCATATTCCATTATAATACCCTTAATTTGTTTGCCTCATAGATGAATTTTCCTAATATACAAAATTCTTTAATATTATGGACACTCAATAACTGAACGGCTTTAAACACAGATGGTTTTTTCCAATAATAGCTTTTGATAAAACGTGATCTGAGATTTTGGAATTTAGAACAGACTAATAAAAAATGAAATTCGTCCTCTACTTCAGATGGGCAGTTACACTGTTTACAACCTTCCAACTTCTACAGCAAAAGAATGTGTAGATGTACGGATTCGAGTTAAACAAATGCGATATTTCATTGGTATATATTTTGTGAGGTAAAATTGAAATGATTCTCCAAAATCAATGATATTTTTATACAATAAACATGTTGGAGAGTTTTCCATTGAGGCCCTTAGGGATTGCATGCCTTGATCAAAAATTCTTTGTTTTATCAATGGTAATTGTAAACAGTGAAAGACCTGGATTATTTAATTCATCTCTTACTGCTTTAGCCCAGTTGAAATCATTTTTACAACAACATTTCAATAGAAAATCTAAAGGAAGTGGATATGATACAATTTTAAGATCTTAAACCAATATTTCATCATTCTAATTTTTCTCATACAAACTAGAGGTAACCGTCCCAATTCAAGATAGACCATGTTGTTATTGGCCGATTTCTTCACTTTTAGTAATTTCTTACAAAAATGTAAATATACATGTTCAATCTCTGGAGCTTTGTGCATACACCAAATTTCACTTGCATAAAAAAGGATACTGATTATATATGTATCGAAGAGGTGTAGCATAGTTTTTACATTTAAGTTTAATGATGAACTCTTTGAAAATAATGCAAACATAGCTTTTCGTCCTTGGATAGCTACTTGTTTTTGCATAGAAGTGAATTTATTATTGTAATTTAGAATAACACCTTGGTAAGGAAATTTATCCACACATTCGACTTTACTTCCTTTGTAATACCATTTTTCATCACCTTTTCTAAAAGCTACAATTTTTGTTTTTTCCGTATTTACAGTTAAACTCCATTTTGTAATGTGTTCAAAAAGGCTGTCAAGAAGAGTCTGCAGGCCCTGTACAGATTCCGAAAAAATAACCAAATCATCTGCGTACATTAACAGAAACAAACTTAACTCACCGAAGTCGTAATATGTTGCACCGTTTTCAATAAAGGACGTTTCAAAATCATTGATAAAAAGTGAAAACAGTAATGGTGACAAAAGTTCCCCTTGCAATAAACCGACACTGTTTTCAAAATAGTTAGAGCATTTCCCATTAATTGAAATACAGGATTTGACTGATTTATAAAGCGACTTAATAACAGACAACATTTTCCCTCGAATACCAAGCCTAGTCAACTTGCGCCATAAGCTTAACCTGTCGACAAAATCAAACGCTTTGCGAAAATCTACAAAACAATAATACAATCTTTTCCTATATGACAATGTTTTTGTTATAATAGTAAGTAATGCAAATATAGCATCTATCGTACTCACTTCCGGACGAAATCCGAATTGAGCATCTGTTAAAATATCATATTTTATACAAACATCTAATATACGTTATTAAGTATAGAAGTAACAAGTTTACTAAGACAGCTTATTAAACTGATGCCTCGAAAGTTAGTAGGGTCATTACGTGTACCTTTTTTATGAACAGGAGTAATAACAGCAGATGACCAATTTGCAGGAAAACACCCGGCTTCTAAAATATTGTTAAACAATATCGGGGCCTGATTACATTCAGTTACTTTGTTTTCATGTTATATTAAGCATATATTTAAAAATTACATTGTTTACTTTAAACATTTTGCTATGTTTATTCCTTTAAGTAAGTCATAGAAACACTGCGAAGATAAATTTAACGGTTCGAACAGTGCTGTAGGAGAGGATGGGGTCTAGGCCTGGATACTTGTACTAACGACCTTATTCCAACAAAACAGTTCACCATGCTTTATTATCGCTATTCTTTCTTTTAAACGGAAATATAAGAAGTTGATGCTAAGAAGAAAATATGATGTATGAATAAAGTTTCATTACTAAGAAAATTGTATTATATTCCAAACCAATTCAACGTAAAGACAGACCCATTGTTAATTCATTTTTTCTCAATTAGATAAAAATTTCAAATGTAATTGACAGATGATGATCTGAAATGTTTGTGTGATGCAGTGCTCTGAAGGACAGACGGCATGTTAGAGACAGCAATTATCATATTCCAAGTCAAGTGTGATCATCTCAAATTAGTTTATTTATTGAATACAAGTAAATATTAGATCATTACACAATGCATAAGTGGGGACGTCGGAGAAATTAACCGTTTTACCAAGCAAGGCTTCCATTGGCTGTTCTGGTTATTGTAAGGCTCCCATTGGCTGTTCTGGTTATTGTAAGGCCCATTATCCCAATCACAGAAGAGAGCTTTGATTTCTTAGGCCTAGAGGACAATTACAGGAAATGTGAGACCAAGGCGGCTTTTAGGTTTTCGCACGAAATTCTTTTAGTTGTAACCTCTCAATGTTCTCGCGACTTTTGTAACAAAATTACAGATAATCGAATAAAACTAACTATAAGAAACGCACCATTAATTATATGAATCCAAGGTTTATTTATAGAATTAATCACAAATCAATTTTACAGTAGCATTTGCTTTATTTGGGCTCGTAGATGACCAATACTATGATATCTTGTCCGTATTGTACAGCACGGGAAAATCCGGAGTGGGTGTTTTTTTATTTTAAGTTTGGGCGCGACAGTGACATCACGCAGAGAGTGTCACGTGGATCAGGTTCACGCGGAGCCGTTGGGTCACGTGATGAGCGTATTCACGTGGGACGAAAGTTGGTAGAATTCATGCCTCGCGACATTATCACTTAAAAATCTACGTAACATCAACCATAAAAAACGTTACATGGAAATAAATCATTTGATTGATACTTATAGTCAAAATGAGTGATGTATTAGCCGGCAAGGGACTCCGGGGGTCGGCAAGTTTCATCATGGACGAATTCAAAGGGAAAAGCAGACAGACAGAGAAACTCAGTAAACAACGGACTGGGAAATTATTAGATGGGGAAAGAATGGGACTTTGAATGATAAAAGCAGTGATCATTGAAAAATCTGCAATATATTTACATGAAATTTTGCGCACCGGGAAGACAAGGGAATAGCGTGGTGATCTATATAGTAATAAAACAGTCCCTCTCTCCCAGCTCGCAGCTGTGGGCAGCCAAATAAAAGAACTGTACGAATGACTGAATTCATGAATATTCAAATTATAATCCCAGACAAGAACCGAGATTGTGATAGTTCCTTCCTAATGGAGTGTAAAACAAGATTAGCAGATTTGCCTAAATCTAAATCATTTTGATGTATTTCTCCAGTAAAATGTCGAGTAGTGCGGTCGAGTTATTGCTTTGACCTGCATTAGCCGTGCCCTTCTTTATGGCCTGCAATTTCCATCCCGTTTTAGCTGTTAAACCTTTTTTAAACTTGATACATACGAATTATAGTAATGCAAGCTTGTTTCTTGGTTGTAGTTCGTATAACTGGAATATAATCAAACAAATCAAAAATAAAACATGAAAACAAGGATTAAACAAAACCTTTTTATTTTGTTGTGTTTTCTACAATAAAGGTGAATGGAAAGCAAACAAGATACCGGTGTACAACTGTTGCCGGTCCCTCTAATTCCGTGGTTACACGTGTCTTAATGAAAAGACTAATGTGGAGGTTTCGTAGGCAAGATATATCTCATCGCCAAATCACAAGAAAACAAATAGAATTCTAGTTAAAATTTAATTCATGCATAATTATCCTTTTGCGTTTTAAAAGTTCCAAGGCTACACGATACTAAATAACGTTTATTTTTAAGTACAGACTATTTAATAAGGAACAAGATGGAGATAAAGTTTGCCTCCATAAACTAATATGAATATATTGTTCATAAACATGAGCTAAGTTTACCACCGTTTGACGGTTTATTTATCAACAATATTTTAAAATGAAATGTGAAGGTAATCACGACAACGTTAAAACAAAACGATAACAAACATTTTCGGAAATATCAAAACTTTATTCAGGATTAATCGTCTCTTTGTCTCTGAAAACTTATTAGAAGTTTATATGTGTGAGGTCGAAAACACAACAGGGACCTTTTCTCTGGAAACATTACATGGTATATGTCAACGCCGATCTTGTTACTCGGGACAATATTACGTGATATATATGTCAACTCCGATCTTGTTACTCGGGACAATATTACGTGGTATATTGTCAAGGCCGATCTTGTTACTCGGGACAACATTACGTGATATATATGTTAACTCCGATCTTGTTACTCGGGACAACATTACGTGGTATATGTCAAGGCCGATCTTGTTACTCGGGACAACATTACGTGATATATATGTCAACTCCGATCTTGTTACTCGGGACAACATTACGTGATATATGTCAACTCCGATCTTGTTTCTCGGGACAACATTACGTGGTATATGTCAAGGCCGATCTTGTTACTCGGGTCAACATTACGTGATATATATGTCAACTCCGATCTTGTTGCTCGGGACAACATTACGTGTTATATATGTCAACTCCGATCTTGTTACTCAGGACAACATTACGTGGTATAAGTCAACTCCGTTCTTGTTACTCGGGACAACATTACGTGATATATGTCAACTCCGATCTTGTTACTTGGGACAACAGTAAGTGATTTATTTCAACTCCGATCTTGTTGCTCGGGCGACATTAAGTGGTATATGTCAACTCCGATCTTTTTACTCGGGACAACAGTAAGTGATTTATGTCAACGCCGATCTTGTTACTCGGGACAAGAGTACGTGATATATATGTCAACTCCGATTTTGTTACTCGGAACGATATTACGTGGAATATGTCAACTCCGATCTTGTTGCTCCGACGACATTAAGTGATATATGTGAACTCCGATCTTGTTACTCGGAACAACAGTAAGTGATTTATGTCAACTCCGATCTTGTTGCTCCGACGACATTAAGTGATATATGTGAACTCCGATCTTGTTACTCGGAACAACAGTAAGTGATTTATGTCAAATCCGATCTTGTTACTCGGGACGACATTACGTGCTAAATGTCAACTCCGATCTTGTTACGCGGGACAACATTACGTGGTATATGTCAAATCCGATCTTGTTACTCGGGACGACATTACGTGGTAAATGTCAACTCCGATCTTGTTAATCGGGGCAACATTACGTGGTATATGTCACGTGGTATATCTCAACTCCGATCTTGTTACTCTGGACAACATTACGTGATATATGGCAACTCCGATCTTGTTACTCAGGACAACAGTAAGTGATTTATGTCAACTCCGATCTTGTTGCTCCGACGACATTAAGTGATATATGTGAACTCCGATCTTGTTACTCGGAACAACAGTAAGTGATTTATGTCAACGCCGATCTTGTTACTCAGGACAACATTAAGTGATATATCTCAACTCCGATCTTGTTACTCTGGACAACATTACGTGATATATGGCAACTCCGATCTTGTTACCCGGAAGACATTAAGTGATATATGTCAACTCCGATCTTGTTACTCGGGACAACAGTAAGTGATTTATGTCAACTCCGATCTTGTTGCTCGGACGACATTAAGTGATATATGTCAACTCCGATCTTGTTACTCGGGACAACATTACGTGGTATATGTCAACTCCGATCTTGTTACCCGGACGACATTAAGTGATATATGTCAACGCCGATGTTGTTACTCGGGACAATATTATGTGATATATGTCAACTCCGATCTTGTTACTAGGGACAACATTACGTGGTATATGTCAACTCCGATCTTGTTACCCGGACGACATTAAGTGATATATGTCAACGCCGATCTTGTTACTCGGGACAATATTATGTGATATATGTCAACTCCGATCTTGTTACTCGGGACAACATTACGTGATATATGTCACCTCCGATCTTGTTAATCGGGACAACATTATGTGGTATATGTCAACTCCGATCTTGTTACTCGGGACAATATTACGTGGTATATGTCAACTCCGATCTTGTTACTCAGGACAACATTAAGTGATATATGTCAACTCCGATCTTGTTACTCGGGACAATATTACGTAGTATATGTCAACTCCGATCTTGCTACTCGGGACAACATTACGTGATATATGTCAACTCCGATCTTGTTACTCGGGACAACATTACGTGGTATATGTCAACTCCGATCTTGTTACCCGGACGACATTACGTGGTATATGTCAGCTCCGATCTTGTTACTCGGGACAACATTATGTGATATATGTCAACTCCGATCTTGTTACCCGGACAACGTTACGTGATATATGTCAACTCCGATCTTGTTACTCGGGACAACATTATGGCATATATGTCAACTCCGATCTTGTCATTCAGTACAACATTACGTGGTATATCTCAACTCCGATCTTGTTACCCGGACGACATTAAGTGATATATGTCAACGCCGATCTTGTTACTCGGGACAACATTACGAGGTATATGTCAACTCCGATCTTGTTAATCGGGAAAACATTACGTTATATATGTCAACTCCGATCTTGTTCCCCGGACGACATTACGTGGTATATGGCAGCTCCGATCTTGTTACTCGGGACAACAGCACGTGATATATGTCAACTCCGATAGTGTTACGCGGGACAACATTACGTGGTATATGTAAACTCCGATCTTGTTACCCGGACGACATTACGTGATATATGTCAACTCCGAGCTTGTTACTCGGGACAACATTACGTGCTATATGTCAACTCCGATCTTGTTCCCCGGACGACATTACGTGGTATATGTCAGCTCCGATTTTGTTACTCGGGACAACATTACGTGGGATATGTCAACTCCGATCTTGTTACTCATGTCAACTTCGATCTTGTTACCCGGACGACATTACGTGATATATGTCAACTTCGATCTTGTTACCCGGACGACATTAAGTGATATATGTCAACTCCGATCTAGTTACTCGGGACAATATTACGTGCTATATGTCAACTCCGATCTTGTTACTAGGGACAACATTTCGTGGTATATGTCAACTCCGATCTTGTTCCCCGGACAACGTTACGTGATATATGTCAACTCTGATCTTGTTACTCGGGACAACATTGTGTGATATATGTCAACTCCGATCTAGTTACTCGGGACAATATTACGTGCTATATGTCAACTCCGATCTTGTTACTAGGGACAACATTACGTGATATATGTCAACTTCGATCTTGTTACCCGGACGACATTACGTGGTATATGTCAGCTCCGATTTTGTTACTCGGGACAACATTACGAGGTATATGTCAACTCCGATCTTGTTTCTCGGGACAACATTACGTGGTATAAGTCAACTCCGATCTTGTTACTCGGGACAACATTACGTGATATAATTAAACTCCGATCTTGTTACTCGGGACAACAGTACGTGATATATGTCAACTCCGATCTTGTTATTCAGTACAACATTACGTGGTATATGTCAACTCCGATCTTGTTACTCGGGACAACATTACGTGGTATATGTCAACTCCGATCTTGTTACTCGGGACAACATTACCTGATATATGTCAACTCCGATCTTGTTAATCGGGAAAACATTACGTTATATATGTCAACTCCGATCTTGTTACTCGGGACAACATTACGCGCTATATGTCAACTCCGATCTTGTTACTCGGGACAACATTACGTGATATATTTTTCAACTCCGATCTTGTTTCTAGGGACAACATTACGTCATTCATGGTCAAGTTCAAGTTCAACCACAGACATAGAACAATATTTGTCAAATACGGAAGTTGTTACTATGGAAACAATACATTAATTATGTCAAATGTTGTTTTTCGGGAGAACAATACGTGACGTTTGTCAAACTCAGATGTTGAAAATAGGAACAACAATACATAATAAATAATAAATGTCCGTGAAAGAAATTGTTAATCTGGGCAACAATACGTGAAATATGTCAGCCAAATGCTGTTCCCAAGACAGCAATGCGTGCAGTATTCAGTCATGCTTTGTTAATCGGAAAACAATACATGACATATGTCAGTCAGACGCTGTTACCAAGACGACAATACGTGAAGTATTCAGTCATGCGTTGTTACCAAGACAACAATACGTGAAATATGTCAGTCAGGTCTGTTACCAAGACAACAATACGTGAAATATGTCAGTCAGGCGCTGTTACCAAGACAACAATACGTGAAATATGTCAGTCAGGCGTTGTTACTGTCACCCTGGTAAAGCACTAGCCACTTCCCACCGTCTCGCCTATGGAGAATTTCTCTTTAGCTCATTTGGTAGAGCGTAAGACTAGTTAACCGGAGGTCCCGGGTTGGACTCCTAGCGGAGGCACTGAAAAAATAAATGACCCTCTGTAACATTAGCGCCAACGTAGGGACTCGGGAGATTGCAAATGAATCGCTACGATTCCTAGAGGGGAAGTATGTCACCCTGGTAAAATACTGGCCGCTTCCTACTGTCTCGGCTAGGGAGAATTTCTCTTTAGCTCATTCGATAGAGCGTAAGACTAGTAAACCAGAGGTCCCGGATTCAATACATGAAATATGTCAGATAGGCGCTGTTACCAAGAAAACATACGTGAAATATGTCAGTCAGGCGCTGTTACCAAGAAAACATACGTGAATTTGTCAGTCAGGCGCTGTTACCAAGAAAACAAACGTGAAATATGTCAGTCAGGCGCTGTTAACAAGACAACAATGCGTGAAATATGTCAGTCAGGCGCTGTTAACAATACAACAATACGTGAAATATGTCAGTCAGGCGCTGTTACCAAGACAACAATACGTGAAATATGTCAGGCGCTGTTACCAAGACAATAATACGTGAAATATGTCAGTCAGGCGCTGTTACCAAGAAAACATACATGAAATATGTCAAACACAGAAGTTTTTATTTTAACTTTATTGATATAAAGCTTTACCTGGAGAGGTTGAATTATGGCTATGGAATATTTTGTTTCAGATACCATTTCTTTCAATCATTGTTCTGGCAGATGTGTGCCACACGTGTGTGCATTTGTAACAATATGACATATCTATTCATATCCAATATACTTTTACCAGTGGAATAATATACTTTTACCAGTGGAACAATATAATATACTTTTACCAGTGGAATAATATACTTTTACCAGTGGAATAATATACTTTTTTGATTGCGAAAATGATTTGATATGAACCTGAAAATGTGATATTAACCGAGGCGAATTTCTCTTTAGCTCATTTGGTAGAGCGTAAGACTAGTTAACCGGAGGTCCCGGGTTTGACTCCTAGCTAGCGGAGGCACTGAAAAAATAAATGACCCTCTGTAAAATAAGCGCCAACGTAGGGACTCGGGAGATATGACAAAAATACTCGGCGATACTTGCAAATGAATCGCTACGATTCCTAGGCGATATTAACCGAGGCGAAGGTTCATACCACATCACATTTACTATCACAAATGTCCATACTTGTTTCTTATCATACATGCTCCTTATAAAGAAATTAACATTTTTGTTGGAGGGAGTTGGACTCTGTTTGCGAAAGCCCATTGATTTAAAAAGAAAAATTAATAAACATAATATTTTTAGTTTTTGATGTATAACAGTTATATTTCATTCATAAGTTTCATTGATGTTTTTAATTGCTGTCTTGTGCCACGTAGCACTCTTAAAAAATATCAATATATTCACTCCACTCCTGTATTGTAGCTTTAGTAGCGTACGGTACACTGTTTAGGTTTGGAAATGTAGTGCATGCATTCAACTTGTACAGTCCAATAGTGAAACCATATTACATTCCAATAAGACTTCCCTTCACAATGAACTTTTTGTTTTATTTCTTGCTCTCTTGCACCCCTCCGCTTTATTTCCTTTGGGTTTTAATACATCAACAGTCAATACCGTCCTAGCGTGCTTAATGAATGTAAGGAGACGGATTTATATAAGTACCATGTTACTTGTTATTTGTATTACTGCAATATATTTAGAATAAAATAAAGTTTAAACTAAACTTATGTAACTGTTATTCATCAGAAACAAAATAAATGTCCTCCTCATAATGCAGATCAAGTACATTGCTACACAACGATAAGGCATACCTATTTATATACTACAGTATAACACTAACAAAAATACCTGTCTGTTTACATATACATGTAAGATATATTTTTAAAACAATACAAACCCTTTGATACTTATTTATCAATAATAATGATAACAATAATAAACAAACATAATAAAAGATAAGACGAAATTATAAACATTTAGAAGTACAGTTCATAAGTACATGATACTGTACTGTCCGACCTGTATATAAACATGGTTGTTGTTTCATTGCGTAAATATGTAACAGGGTGTTTATTACTCATAATGTATGTAACGTTGGGGGACCAGTGTCAGAAGTCTCAAATATACCTGTTATTTTATGTCAGAAATCTGAAATATACCTGTTATTTTATGTCAGAAATCTCAAATATACCTGTTATTTTATGTCAGAAATCTCAAATATGCCTGTTATTTTATGTCAGAAGTCTCAAATATGCCTGTTATTTTATGTCAGAAGTCTCAAATATACCTGTTATTTTATGTCCATTTATACTAAATTTAATATGTATAAAATAACGCCTTTGTGTTTATAAAATATACCTCCCTGAGCATAACTCAAAAAACTACACAATTATTAATTTGTTGTTAAAGGATTGTATATATATGTTTTTTCATGTCTATAGAAATTTATGTTAGAAATTGAATAGCAGCAAAATTTGAGTGAAATTAATTTTGATTTATCAAATAAATATATTTGATAAATTTGTAGGTATATGTTTATATATGTTTACTTATTTATAAGTCCAAGTCTTTTCTGATCATAAATAATAATAGCATTTAAAACTGATTTCTTTCTCTACAACAACAAGAAAAATGACCGAAAAATAATATTTAAAAAATTCATTCATTTCAAAATAAAATGAATCAACTAAAACATAAATTAAGTATTGTCTTTTTAATGTAATTGTTTTCACAATTTTATAATAAAACGTTTGATAATCACTAACAATAAAGCCTTTTCGTTTCTGCATTGTATTCTCGACACAAGCCAGATGTTCATCGATATTGAGAAACTATTATCATGTAGGTAACGGAGAAGGGAGGGAGGGAAACGGAGGGATGAAGCGGGGGAGTTAGGAGCAGGTAAAGAGTATAGGGTCCCACCATTGCGTAATAACGCACTGAATCAACGGCAGACACCTGTGCCGTACTGGATCCTTCGGTCAGTTAGTAAACATTGCCTTACATGGTATGCCAATACAGTCTTCGATTCATAACATTTGAAATTAATTAAGAACAATTATTCTGACATCCATTTGTATGAAATAATCAGCAGTATCCATTAAAAAGGTGATTCACTTGTTATAAATCGAAGAATTGAATTGCCAAAGTGAGGATAAGGCCTGTGATATTGTTTACGTTGTGTTGCAGTGTGTCACGCAGTGTTGTAGTACTTATTACAAAACAAATAGATCTTTCTTTAATAATTCATCAGCACATTTTTAGTGAAATGTTTCTTTTATTATTTGTCAGCATATTTTTAATGAAATATTCTGTTACTAGCATTCTAATGCAGACGTTAGTTGAATCTCGGAATTAGATATCTAAGTCCGTGGTTGAATCAAGATAGCCAGTGCTAAATTAATCTTAAAAATCCGATTTTTAAAATCTGTGTATGAAAACGTTCAAAATTGTTTTTAAACGCAGTAGTATTTTTGTCTGAAATCAATTTATCTAAACTAACCTCATTTCTTTCGCTTTCATTTATCTACATAACATGTCAACTCTGGGCGTTCTATGTGTTTATAATCATAATACACAGCTAAGAACTTCCTCAATAAAACCGTACAGTTGTTGGTCTACTCTGTCCTTCCATCTGAGGTTTAATCTATAATGTTTATCATAGTTAATTTACTTATCCAAGATAAAAATTATGTTCAATTCAAAAGTAAGAATTAAGGCAGTAATTTTTCTCGTAATAATGTAAATGTAAATATTCGCGTTTTATATTAGTGACACCAATTACCGGTATCAATATTTAATCAGGAAATTATATAAAGTTATTTTTTCTTCGCCCAATAAAACCCATTTATTAACTGTATACAAATAATACAAATTACAAACGAAATCGACATTATTCTATTTCGTCTAGAGCTCAAAGCTTACATCGATTGATGATCCTTTCAAAAATCTATCTTTAATTAATTTCAAAGAACCATGTAGTGAGCAAATAAATATTTTTTTTAAGCAAGTTGGCCGATATCTCAGAGGCATAACTAAAGATTTATATTCGTCAACTAAATCAATTTCTTTTGTAAATCTTATCGATTGATAAGTTATGTAAATAGTTTACTTTCAAGGTAAGTTATTATGGAAATAAATAATTTCACCTGTAACAATATAGGTAATTATATGTACCTGTGTTACCTGACCAGGTAGGCGGTGAATGGCTGCCTATATCTAACTTATCAATAGCCTGTCCGCGACGAGAGGCAGTTCCCCCAGACATTCCTCAGGCATGTGTATTGTCTGAGTGACAGCCAGCCCCTACGCGAGGTGATGGCAAGCGAAAAAATCAATCTACGCTATTGGTATCATACGTTCTCCGTTGTTTGACGCGAGCGGACTAAGGTGACTGGGGTAGCTCGCAGCCTCGCAAAACTATGGATAAAATGTGTATTTTAGATTGATTGACAGTTCCGTTATACGTCGAGCTTTTATTAATCATCACCGATTTGGATTATATATACGAATTTTAAAGCGAAAAGTTTATTTTTGATTCCAGTTGGAGTGTGAAGTAAACTGCATACCTGTGAATGAATTGGAACAGGGGAGAAAACTCCGGGTTTACTATCGTCGAAGAAAACTATCGTCTCTCTGAACGGTGACGTGATTGTATCTTTGTGGATTTATTAATATACATGTGTGCTCATATTGAACCAGTGGTTTAATTCCAATATTGAAACGATAGTTATCCACCGTGAAAATACAGTAGCCTGGTTATAATCAACTGCAGCACACTTCAAAGTGGAAATTCTGTTTAATTATTCACCACTGCTACCACGCATGCGCACGGAGTTATTGTAACAGAAAGTGAAAAACATGGCGAAAGGCTGGTGGAGTGGAATATGGGCTCCGATTTTACTGTTTTCTAGCTCGTTTACAAGTGTTGTAATATGTGCGAGAGAAGGTAAGAACTTTTGTTTACATGCTGTTCAACTACAGTTTTCACTTCAATAGAAATGTCTTGCTGTCTGAGAGTTTTCAGAAGTTATTTGCTAGTGTTGATATTTGAGCGCACCTGCTGTCCTGCTATCGGAGCAAGCTAACTCGGCCAGTTACTGTCAACTCGAGGGACGATTTAAGTTCACGCGAATAGCTTTGGGGCACCTAAATTGTACATATAAGTCGAATTAGTTAATTCGACTGTCAGTTCTCCTATTGTCATCCCATTTAATCAGTTTCATTTGGCTGTATATATATGTTACCGACGATACATTTACCTCGTGTAAAAGAATGTCCACAAATCAATCGTTTCAGTAGAGAGACAAAAATAACATTTTCGGTGTTTATGTCACCGTCGTGTTTGTTAAAAACTAATTTATTTAAAAATAAAAATTTAAAAACTTTTAATTAATTACATAATATGAAAGTTTGAATGTTGTTGAAGTGGAATCGTTACGAAGATTTGTATAAATGTCGCGTAACTTTGCTAAATGAATAACCGGCCGTCCCAAGTTGAGATTTCCCCCTCTTCGGCTCAGGCGTTAATCCCTGTTTTGGGATTTAACTGAGTGAGGTGGTCCCTGAAATGTTTTGACAATGTCTGTCACGTTTTGCTAGTATTTGTTGATGGGATTTCCACAGATTGGATAGCCTGTTTAGAAGTCTGCTGTGCAGTTCTATTCACTGGATTTTATAATCTCACCTAAAGTTGTCACTTTGCAAATTGTTTGGGTTTTATAGCTGCCTAAATAGGTAACGCTATGAGAAAAAAATTATTGTATCACCCAATTACATTTATATTTGGTAAAGAACCATAAGATACATATATTATATCAGTATTAAAGTCATATTGGTTGAGCTGTATTTTATTGGTATAATTTAACAGATTGAAAAAAAATTGACATTACTGACTAAACACATTTTTACTATGATATCCCCGATATAAGTGTTGTAAACCACACAAAGTAACCTTCTAAAATGTTAGGCCAGGTAGAAAATAAATATTTGACCGGTAGGTCTGGTGATCCTGTCTATTTTTATACTTCAAAAATTGTTTTCACTGTAAAATTTGAATGTTTAAAATCTGTTGAAAAATATTCTCTAAAAGAAAGCTTGAAAAGTAATCATTTTCTTCGCACAAATCATGCAGGAAACACAAAATATTTGAATATATATACAATTATTTATTATAAAAGCAGAAAAATGATCCTTACGGACAAAGAAATAATATAAAAAGAAAAATTCCCAACAATGAGTCTTTAGTACTTTCATCTCTTCTTAGGGAGATTCTTCAGATTATATATATATATTGCAATGACAAATAATCCAATGATAACATTTAATATCTTTTAGACAAAGTTAGTCGATGAAACACCAGACAAATTATTTCATAAATGTATTATTGACAGCTTCTTCATTTTGAAGTCTAAATTAGTAGAAATGCTTATTATCAGAGTATGATAAATTAAAAGAATAATTAACAGGTAGTTTTGTATTACTTATTTTACTAGTATATGTCAGGTAAAATAACACATTTATCTGTATACAGGTGAGTCCACTTTCATCTTTGATGGAAAAGATATGTAACATATCTCTTGATATTAGTTTCCCTGGATGCAATTCATCATTTAAGTTTATGAGTTCTTTCCTGTTCAACTTCAGTTTTCTTTGTAAATTTGATATACTATGTTTTATAAAACAATATATACCACCAGTTAATACCATTATGAAGTTATTTAAGGGCTTGTTTTAAATAATCTCTTTTCTCAATGTTTCTAATAACCGGTTATTTAAGAATGACTTTTCTTTGTTTCAAATGTGAGTTTTGAAGCTAACAAAACCAAACAAGTGTTTAAGTTCTCTGGGAGGGAAATGGTTAAGTTTCTCATTGGAGCGTGGGTTCTCCGAATCAAACATGATAAATCATCTGTCGCCCTCATCCAAGGAAAGAACACAAAATTAATGATGCAGAGCAGTGTTCTTAAAAATCCATTAAATACCTTTACATAATGACTATCAAAACCACTTAATCTAAGATTTGTAATAAAAGTCGGAACACACCAGACTTCAAAAAAAACTGTGTAACTCGAAAAAATTCCTGCACTGTCACTCATTAAATCAAGCCAAGCTTAATTTAGTGACACATTTTGTGTTATAAAAATTGTATAATGTAATTTTAATAACTGAAGAAATGAAATACTGCAGAACATATATATATATACAACAGTTAAGAAAAAAGGTTATGATGTATTGATGTTGTAAACAATTAACACATAAAATGTAAAGAAATGCACTGAAGAATTCACAATTTATAAGAAATCTTTTTCCGAAGTGTAAAACATGGAAGTAGTGAAACAGGCAGTTAGAAGGAAAATGTTAACATACACTTTTACATTGGGAATAGGTTTAGATAGCTATCTAGATCCGAACATGTATAAATTTCAAAATTGGTTAGATTTTGTAAATAATATTTTCAGTTGATAAGGGAAATGTTTATATGTTTGAGATAGGTTATGATTAGCTTCGGAAGCTGTAAATACCCCAAGTGCTGCGATATTGGATTGAAGTGCATAGCCAGCTGTATATAAACATTGGCTAGCAGAGGATACAGTTTCTCACCCCCAACACAAATTAACACTCGGCTGAAATATATTTGGTGTTTGAACTGTCAAGCATTTGTGATGTATATCCGTATACTGGACCAGTGGAAGATATCACGGTAAATTTTGAAAAAAACCACTCCGGAATATTTGTTGGAGTTACCATGTATATGAAAAATTCTCGAAGGATTTCGGAAACAAAATGTGTCTTCGAACTAAACAAGCGTTGGACTGTGTTAAGTAATACCACGGATAAACAACCATTCAGACATGATTTGCTGAACTCGGATGTGGGCAGGACGATATGTACTTTGTCCTTCTCTCTCTTTATCCTTACAAAAACACCTCAACACTTCAGGACACAGGAACCTATTTGCAGTGGAGTGCCAAAAGGGTGTGCAACACCCAAAATGTGGATAATTGTTATGACCATTGAAAATCAGGAAGTGGCCTCCAGCCCTTTGTCACTCTGGACATGGTGCATTTAGTGAGAATCGCCTGGAGATTTGTGTATGTGTTGGATTGTTATCATAGACCACACAAAACAGGTCGGCCTGGGGACTCCACTCCACGGACATGGAGGGTGACCTAAGTTAATATCCCTCCGTGTAATTACTAAATGGAACATTCCTATAAGCCATTAGTCTTCGATTTGGCTGGATATGTAGCCACGGATAACATCTCTCGTGAGAATATTTTGGAAAGTAAATACAGTATAACTGAATTTTGAACTGTATTGTATGTATATGACAGACAATATCCGTAATGTATTACCGTTGGGAAATTTCTATGGACAGGATTTAGATAATGACAACATGATTCAATTTATTTTTCATGGTAAAAGAAATTAAAAAACCCATTAAAACAAATATCCTTTCCAGCATTTTTAAACGTATTCATGTGAAAATATATATTTTTTCAGATTAAATTAAGGAAAAAAAGGTCTTGACAGTTTTCCTATCATACGGAATTATACCAACACCTTTCCGGCGTAATCCTGAAATGTTAATCCCGTGATGAATTCCATGTCCAAGGGAATATGTGTATCATCAGTGCCTAACATTTGTAGACATATCATATCCCTATGTAAATTGATTGCTACGCTGGATAAGTGATTAGCATGCTTTATAATTTGCCATTAGATTGTACAGACAAAAGTGTGGCCTAATTATGTAAATCGGGACGCGAATGTAACAGTACGATGATGGGAGCTTCGATTTAATACAATTTTGTGTTATATTTAATGGGCAAAATTTTGTGTTGCACTGGTAGTGTTTAGGTCTGCTAACTAGATATTTACTGATCCACATACATACAGTTACTAGTAGGTCCACTGATGTACCAATGTATGGGGGGTCTGATGCTTTACGCACAGGGAACCGCTCTCACAATAATGGTCGGCTCCGATATTATGAGTAACATAACTGGGGATGGGAAATACAGGATTCCAATGTTTACCGACAGATACACATCACATTGCAGGGGGATTGGATTAGTGTTTTCACAATAAACACTTATGAGGAGGTAGATTGTTCTGATTGAGAGAGTAAGGCTAGCCTTGAGACCAACATTTTACTACCCGTCTATCTAAAGTATATTTTCATAACTTACAAATTATTTCTTTATGTTACATGTATCTTATATAACGAATACCATTTCTGTGTGTGATGTCCCCAGTTTTATAACCAGCCTCACGGCCCTATCTCCCTGGGTATCTAAATGCTATTGAGGGTTGTTTCTGTGGTCCATTTCTTAGCTATGATCAATATTGGTTATTTACAGATTATTATTTTATGTTACTTGAGTATATATAGAACCAGTAATTGATGTGATAGGAATCAAGCCGGTACTGAACAGACTGAGTGAAATAATATGGGGACTTCAAAAATGTACAACTTACTACATAATTGGTTGATTATTTTATTCTTTGTTATTTATTATATATGCCCACTCTTCTATGAAAACTATTTTACCAGTATCTAAACCTCGATCTATTCACCAATTTCTAATCTAATTAATTTTCTTCTCTCAAAAAGTTGTATTGTTGATCTTTTTCATTTCGTAATAATTTTTAAAAGTATCGGGTAAATTAACTACTGTTTAATACATATATATAAATATATAAGAATCTATTATTATTATTTTGAAAAGTTAGAAATTATTTGAAATAATTATAGCATTAATAAGAATTTGAAAGACTCATAATTGATCGTCTATGTTAGTTTCCTGATAGTCTGCCAGCTGATACCTTAAAATTTTCAGTAATTACGCTACATATGTAAAATGTACATATAAATTGAGATGATTCGAAACAACATCATAGTTTCCACTATGGTTGTCATTCACTTGGGTCTATATTTACATCACCTGTATTATAGCCAGACGTTCAGTAGTAAATATATTGGGTATTAGGGACTGATTACAGTGGGAGGTAGTCCTAACGGTGTTGTTACCACTCCGATACCCACACTACGACTGGGCTGATGGCGTAATGTAGGACATGTTTGATGGCCCTCATATAGTGACACATTACTTGGCGTGATAGAACATCTGGAGCTATGCAAGGATTCAATGATATTCCTCCCCTACTCCAATAGTGTGCCGCTATGTAACTTGCGTTTTGCACGTGCATGAACCACTAGAGAGTTCAGTCTTGTCTTACATAAGCAATTTCGCTACATTCCCTAGACCGTGAAAAAATCCCTCTGAAGTTTGTTTTTCCGATGCGGTTATTATATACCACTTTTACCAGATGTAATATTACTGGTGTATAAGTCAAGTGTGTTTTGTAATAGACTGTTCATATGCATTCTGTTTCTAACGTAATTTCTCAGAACGGAATTTTTGCTAGATGTGTTCTTTTTTAAAACGTTCATGTATGAATATCAAATCTGTTTCTGGAATTGAATTACTTGTAGGCCTAGGAAATAGATTTCTACTTGGACAAGCTATGTTGATGGTGTCTGAAGGGGCCGAGTTAGAATGGTTTATGGATTGAAACATATTTAGACTTTGGGTGATGGATGAAGGAATGCAAAATTAATATATTTCGTAGATATACTGGCATGTATATTTATTCTGTACACAGTGGGAGAAAGAGATTCAGCGACCAAACCATTATATTTTATTGTGCAACTATATTGGTAGGTTTTGGAAAGGGCTAGTATGTATATTACATTATATATACTCGTTGAATAATTATGTATATAAATAAAGGAGCGCCGATTTCTCCCGGTTTAATTATAGCCCTCTACATTGCTGTTGGCTGCAGTCTGTACACACGTATAGGTCTGCATGCTGATGTAATTGAAACAAATCAAAATAGAAATTAGATCATTATTCATTAGGCAAGATAGATATGAGGAATGGATGTTTCAATGTATTATTTAACACTGAAGTATAATGTTATCCATGATTGTGAGTCATACACTGTAGGCCATCTTTGTTTCTTTCTGACCGCTGCAAAAACAAAGTGAAAAATATAATAGGTATAAATGTGCCAAAAAGAAATCATACCAAGGTGAGGTCTGTTTTCAAAGTCTTTAGCCAACTATTTTTCAATTGTGGTACATGTACATATACCCTTTAACCCTAAGAGTTGACCTTTTCTATTAGACATGTGACGTCTAAATGTGGTTGTGTACTTTATGGTTTTGGGTTACATCAGCCTAGGAGTTATTTTGTTCCTTTCTAATGTAGAGTCCTGATAATTTATTTTTCACAATAGTACGAGTTTGAAAGTCACTTGGGTCTGTCCCATGTATAATTCTTAACGGATCAATACTAACTTTTATGTGCCGTTTAAAATAAAAAATGAAGAGTAGAAAAGGTTTTGTCATTAAAAGTATTGTGTACTACAGGAATTCTTTTCTGTTTTTCCCCCTAAAATGAAAAGTACTAGTGATGTAGACTGTAATGACAGTGATTACATTCTCTGATAGACCGGACAATTTGTGGCTATCATACTTTTGTGGGTGCAGAATTGGCCAACCGATACAAATCAACACGCACAAGGGGCGTATTGTACCCGGTGCTGCCCCCTACCAGTGATCACTCACACCAAGGCTAAATCCCCAGTATCATTGTAGACCTACGAAAACAGCCATTATCCTTGTTAGGAGGGTAACAACAAAAAATAGATTTCTTCAGGTGAACTGAAACGGATTTCTAAAGAGCAGAAATACAAGTCTATAGAATTTCTTCAATGTAAAATAGTCTTGAGCAATTTCACAGGAAATTTAAGCTGGAGGATGTTAATTGAATTACTTTGGGCACTTAAACTCGTATGAAATTACAATCCAGGTTTGAGACTTAATGTGTGCACTGTTAGCTAGGGAGTACTACTAGCAAATTTATTTCTTAAAACATACAGACTTTGGGTGATATTGGATATTTCTGGTTGCCTATTTGATTGACTTTGTTGGTTGGACGACATAGTTTAAGTTTCAGATAAATTCAAATAATCATATAGTTGTGTATTTGATCTACTTTTTCATGCCTTGGCCAAAAACTTGAAATTAAAAAACACAGAATAAGTATATATCAAATAAATATTTTAGAAAAAAATACTTGTAAGTATTCAGAAATATTTTCACTGTAAACTTATTTTACTTTCAATAAAAGCGATGTCTGGCTTTCCATGGTATCCGTGTCAAATGTATTTGATTTCACTTTGACAAGTTCATCTTATAGAATTCTGAACAAGCAATACTTTCAAACAAAGGTAGTAGCATTCTCGTGAATCAAATGATATAAAAAACTTTTTTTTTATAAACAATTTATTATTTAAATAGTTTCCCTATTTGATGTGACACCAGGAGAGAGTGAAATACACCCTGCAGGTATACTGGTTAGATTTCAATAAATTGAACATTGAGGAAAATGCCCGATCTTTTAATTCACCAAATAAATTCATCATTGTTAAAATGGGAGCTACCATCAGACAGAAACCATCTCCCTGTATTTAAAATTTCATCGGCTTGTTGTAAATTTTGTTTCTAAGTGGACAGATGTGTCTTTGTCCTCACCAGACAACAACAGCATCAAGTGGTCAAGGAATTCTAAAGAAAATGCTCTACCTAACCTCTTCACATTGTCATGGTCAAAACTACCAGGCATTCCTTTGGTCAGAGTAATTGGGATATCTTTGTGGTCAGTCATTGGAGCCATTGTAATGGTCACTCAATTCACTGACCGTTGTAGTGCAGGGGTAGCTAATTTCTCAACAAGGGACTGGTCGTTGGAGGAAACAGAATTTAGGGTGATGATAGCAAGGCTATTGTGGCCATACTGGTCAACTTGGACCACTCATTGTCCAGTCAGGCGAACCCTATTATCAAGGGAACCTTCTGTGGAGAAAATTACCCATTAAATTGAGATGTTGTGGGTTATTGGAGTAAACTGTTAGATTGGTCACTAGTACTGATAAACTGGTCAAGATTTGATTGGTCAGTATGTCCCCTGCTTAAGTGCTTTATTAATGGCTCATCCTAAAATATGAGTATACAATTATCATCCTAAATTGTGACTGAGTGAAAAAACCTTTCTCTACAATGTAACTTAGTCAAAAACTCTTCTCTACAATGTAACTTAGTCAAAATACAATGTAACTTAGTCAAAAACTCTTCTCTACAATGTAACTTAGTCAAAAACTCTTCTCTACAAAGTAACTTAGTCAAAAACTATCTCTACAATGAAACTTAGTCAAAAACTCTCTCTACAATGTAACTAAGTCAAAAACTCTCTCTACAATGTAACTTAGTCAAAAACTCTCTCTACAATGTAACTCCAGATCAACCACAACACACCTTCTAAAACATGACGCTAAAATAGAATACTCATCCTAAAATGTAACTCTGAGTCAAACACTCGTCCTACAATGTGACTCTGAGTCAAACACTCATCCTACAATGTGACCCCGAGTCAAACCCTCATCCTACAATGTGACTCTGAGTCAAACCCTCATCCTACAATGTGACCACGAGTCAAACACTCATCCTCCAATGCGACTCCGAGTCAAACACTCGTCCTACAATGTGACCCCGAGTCACACACTCATCCTACAATGTGACCACGAGTCAAACACTCATCCTCCAATGCGACTCCGAGTCAAACACTCATCCTACAACGTGACTCCGAGTCAAACACGCATCCTACAATGTGACTCCGAGTCAAACACTCATCCTACAATGTGACTGAGTCAAACACTCATCCTACAATGTGATTCTGAGTCAAACACTCATCCTACAATGTGACTCCGAGTCAAACACTCATCCTACAATGTGACTCCGAGTCAAACACTCGTCCTACAATGTGACTGAGTCAAACACTCATCCTACAATGTGACTCCGAGTCAAACACTCGTCCTACAATGTGACCCCGAGTCAAACCCTCATCCTACAATGTGACCCCGAGTCAAACACTCATCCTACAATGCGATTCTGAGTCAAACACTCATCCTACAATGTGACTGCGTCAAACACTCATCCTACAATGTGACTCTGAGTCAAACACACATCCTACAATGTGACTTCGAGACAAACACACATCCTACAATTTGACTCTGAGTCAAACTCTCATCCTACAATTTGACTCTGAGTCAAACACTCATCCTACAATGTGACTGCGTCAAACACTCATCCTACAATGTGACTCTGAGTCAAACACACATCCTACAATGTGACTTCGAGACAAACACACATCCTACAATTTGACTCTGAGTCAAACACTCATCCTACAATGTGACTTGAGACATATCCTACAATTACATAGGAGGAGTATTGTGACTCTGAATTATTTTATAAATAGAGTAGCATTTTGACGTTTCGTTAGAATTGACTACAGGTTCACTGTATATGTCGAAGGGAATGATGTGTGTAAAAATTCCAATCATATGCATAAAATATTTAGATCCCTGTAAGATATGATCATCACAATGCCGTAGTTGACAGTGAGTGATCAATAGATAAAGACTAGTGCCCGGAAACTGACCTACCGTGTTGAATAATTGTGTCCAGTGTATTATTTACCTGGGGTTAAACTGACCGATGATGTTAGATAATTGACATGAGTGTATAATTTACCTGGGGTTAAAGGCGACCCTTATTGACACAATTAAAAGAAAGTGGTGTTATTATGTTTCAAATGTTATCCCTAGCACTTACTATCTTCAATGGTCAATGTTAAGGTCAACCTGACTGATGAGATGCTCTACAGGTCCATTGTACAGTATTTACTTCTGTAAGGTAGGAAAATAGAATCTGTTTGAATAGACTACAGTACTTGTGATAACGTGGCTAATCAATGGGATCAATAGTGGTCAGTCCAGCTGTAGTAGGCAGTATATATATATAGAGTTCTGACCACCTGACCATCGCTAGGTGACCAGAACATACAGGTGTATGGAATTCTGGACGTTTGCTACCAGGTAGTTTTGGTATTCAAGGAAAAAGATGTTTAAGTACTTTGTTGTAAGAACAGAAAATGCTGAACAATGTTGAAATAGAAATTCTGCTATATAATAGGACACAGAAAGCAATCAAAGTACAATGTTAATATAAATGTTGAAACGGCTTTTGGCAAGTGTACTGAAACATCTTGTACAGGTACTGAAACATCTTGTACAGGTACTGAAACATCTTGTACAAGTACTGAAACATCTTGTACAAGCACTGAAACATCTTGTACAGGTACTGAAACATCTTGCACAGGTACTGAAACATCTTGTACAAGTACTGAAACATCTTGTACAGGTACTGAAACATCTTGTACAAGTACTGAAACATCTTGTACAAGTACTGAAACATCTTGTACAGGTACTGAAACATCTTGTACAAGTACTGAAACATCTTGTACAAGTACTGAAACATCTTGTACAGGTACTGAAACATCTTGTACAAGTACTGAAACATCTTGTACAGGTACTGAAACATCTTGTACAAGTACTGAAACATCTTGTACAAGTACTGAAACATCTTGTACAGGTACTGAAACATCTTGTACAAGTACTGAAACATCTTGTACAGGTACTGAAACATCTTGTACAAGTACTGAAACATCTTGTACAGGTACTGAAACATCTTGTACAAGTACTGAAACATCTTGTACAAGTACTGAAACATCTTGTACAGGTACTGAAACATCTTGTACAAGTACTGAAACATCTTGTACAGGTACTGAAACATCTTGTACAAGTACTGAAACATCTTGTACAGGTACTGAAACATCTTGTACAAGTACTGAAACATCTTGTACAAGTACTGAAACATCTTGTACAGGTACTGAAACATCTTGTACAAGTACTGAAACATCTTGTACAAGTACTGAAACATCTTGTACAGGTACTGAAACATCTTGTACAAGTACTGAAACATCTTGTACAAGTACTGAAACATCTTGTACAGGTACTGAAACATCTTGTACAAGTACTGAAACATCTTGTACAAGTACTGAAACATCTTGTACAGGTACTGAAACATCTTGTACAAGTACTGAAACATCTTGTACAGGTACTGAAACATCTTGTACAAGTACTGAAACATCTTGTACAGGTACTGAAACATCTTGTACAAGTACTGAAACATCTTGTACAGGTACTGAAACATCTTGTACAAGTACTGAAACATCTTGTACAGGTACTGAAACATCTTGTACAAGTACTGAAACATCTTGTACAGGTACTGAAACATCTTGTACAAGTACTGAAACATCTTGTACAGGTACTGAAACATCTTGTACAAGTACTGAAACATCTTGTACAGGTACTGAAACATCTTGTACAAGTACTGAAACATCTTGTACAGGTACTGAAACATCTTGTACAAGTACTGAAACATCTTGTACAGGTACTGAAACATCTTGTACAAGTACTGAAACATCTTGTACAGGTACTGAAACATCTTGTACAAGTACTGAAACATCTTGTACAAGTACTGAAACATCTTGTACAGGTACTGAAACATCTTGTACAAGTACTGAAACATCTTGTACAAGTACTGAAACATCTTGTACAGGTACTGAAACATCTTGTACAAGTACTGAAACATCTTGTACAAGCACTGAAACATCTTGTACAGGTACTGAAACATCTTGCACAGGTACTGAAACATCTTGTACAAGTACTGAAACATCTTGTACAGGTACTGAAACATCTTGTACAAGTACTGAAACATCTTGTACAAGTACTGAAACATCTTGTACAGGTACTGAAACATCTTGTACAAGTACTGAAACATCTTGTACAAGTACTGAAACATCTTGTACAGGTACTGAAACATCTTGTACAAGTACTGAAACATCTTGTACAAGTACTGAAACATCTTGTACAGGTACTGAAACATCTTGTACAAGTACTGAAACATCTTGTACAGGTACTGAAACATCTTGTACAAGTACTGAAACATCTTGTACAAGTACTGAAACATCTTGTACAGGTACTGAAACATCTTGTACAAGTACTGAAACATCTTGTACAGGTACTGAAACATCTTGTACAAGTACTGAAACATCTTGTACAAGTACTGAAACATCTTGTACAGGTACTGAAACATCTTGTACAAGTACTGAAACATCTTGTACAGGTACTGAAACATCTTGTACAAGTACTGAAACATCTTGTACAGGTACTGAAACATCTTGTACAAGTACTGAAACATCTTGTACAAGTACTGAAACATCTTGTACAGGTACTGAAACATCTTGTACAAGTACTGAAACATCTTGTACAAGTACTGAAACATCTTGTACAGGTACTGAAACATCTTGTACAAGTACTGAAACATCTTGTACAAGTACTGAAACATCTTGTACAGGTACTGAAACATCTTGTACAAGTACTGAAACATCTTGTACAAGTACTGAAACATCTTGTACAGGTACTGAAACATCTTGTACAAGTACTGAAACATCTTGTACAAGTACTGAAACATCTTGTACAGGTACTGAAACATCTTGTACAAGTACTGAAACATCTTGTACAAGTACTGAAACATCTTGTACAAGTACTGAAACATCTTGGTACTGAAACATCTTGTACAGGTACTGGAACATCTTGTATAGGTACTGAAACATCTTGTACAGGTACTGAAAGATCTTGTACAAGTACTGAAACATCTTGGTACTGAAACATCTTGTACAGGTACTGAAACATCTTGTACAGGTACTGAAACATGTTGGTACTGACAGACCAAGGACTAACATGTCTGTACCTCTGCTTATGAACTATGTAGTTGTTCAGCAAGGCGTTATTATAAATTAAATATGTTCAAAAATATCCATACTGATGTCAAAGTCTCCGGCTTTAAGCAAAATATTTAAATTAAAAACAATTCTGAAAGAAGTTATTTCAAATTATGTTAACAACTCTTGTTAGCACTGATGGAAGCATACAGGGGCTCTTCATGTGAGAGGAAACCAGAGCACCTGAAACCCCCCCACATTTTCCCCGTTTAATTATTTCCTCTCTCACCAAAAAAGAGAGAAAAATCATCAATCTTTGAGCACAAATATCATAAAATATTTCCTCTAATGTGCAAATAACTCATTCACCCCTGAAGGCACATTTGAACTCTTCCAATTCAAAAGTTGGAATAGTTCCTTATGAAATTTCAGGGGTGAATGAGTGAGGTAACTGGTTATTGAGTCACAGATACAGAAATGAGGAACACAAGTGTAAGAAATATAAATTGGTACATAAAAGAAAAAGGTCAGAAAGAAGAAAGGACAAAAAGAAAAGTGTTGTCGGAAGTTGCCAGCTGAAAATACCTCCCAGCGCGAAGTCTTCAGTGCTTGATTGGTACTAGGGTTTGTCTGTTATCTTATACAGAAAGTTGTGTTCATGTTAGAGATTAATAAAATATGTTCCAGAGTTTTTATTATCAGAGGCTAGCTATCGTTGAGTAATAAAAGCAGAATTTCATGAAAAGGAAAAATCATCATCACATTTTGACTGATTAAAGCTATCACCGTTTTATTATAACTAATAATTATGTAGGGCACAGTTCATTATCTCGTTAAGATTTCCTGGAGACCATTAACAGGGTGACTTTAGCTGGCGACCAGACAGATTTTGTATAAGGTATATATTTAGGTCCAGGACAAGCGTACCTGTTATCTTAAGTTGTGATTATTTCATTAAGATTAGTTTGTATAAATGGGGTGGGACTAATAGTATTAACATTCTGACTCCAGCAGATCTATACAGCTTTATGTATTATACATAGGAACAGCACATTCCTGTATACAGTGTTAGTATAACATACTAGCTTTAGGATTTAAGAATCAGGTGTTGGTACAAATATAGTACATATGTAGATATTTCATAAATTATGTATGGATAAGAGGAATACTATCAGCATCACTGGGTATATAATATGGTGTTTCCAATATCACTGGGTAAGATCTGGCCTGCCAGACATCATTGGGTATAGAGATTGATGAGTTATAATAAAGTTTATATTATTATATGTATATTTTGAAAGTAGCTATATTATTATATGTATATTTTGAAAGTAGCCAATCAGCCTCCTGGTTTGGAAGTAGGTGTCCAGTCATGATCCTGATCAGGTGGACGTCCTGCAGTATGTATGTGTGTACATGCTATCTTAAATTGTCCCCTGTGTAAACAATCTCAATAGCAAGCCTTTAATGGGATAAAGGGGGATTGGGACACGGACTGAGGAGAACTTGCCACATATACTAGCTATCGTCGACATGTTATGAGTATAACTCAATTCCCATCAGGTTTTGAGTATAAAATACACATATTGTCCATCTTTGTCGTGGTCCAAGTAGAGCTCAAATCTCCCGCAATCCAGAGAAGACAATGTTTGCTGTAGCCCCCTCCAACCCACCCTCAAGTATCAAAGCACTAGCTATAAGAAGCCTTTATCTTATGACATTATGTAATTCTGGGAAAATAAAATAAAAATAACACTTAAGGAGGAGGGAGGGTTTGTTGTTTCCTGTTTGGACTACTTGGTGACAAAATGGTTCACAATGGCAAGGTTAGGGAGGGGTGGATTATTTTATTGTACTTGAATGTAAAATCTTGAAGAATTAGTTTAATAGGTTTTAGGTCTGCCTCAGTAAGGAGTACAGTTAACCAGCAGAAAACATATTTTGGAAGGAAGCTTGTGGCTTTGTAGGGGGTGGGGCGGGGGCTGAATTGAAGCAGGGGTGAAGGGATAATTCGATGTGAAGGGGGTATTATTTGTAGCTAGATAGGTTACGTGGGATATTGGCAGGAATTCAAGCCTTGTTGTGTGGGTGTTTCACAGAAATCTTTAATGTAAACATCCTTTAGTTTACTGTTCTCTAGGAGCTGATAACAGTGTCTTAAAACAAGGGACTGTATACATAGATTACCTACATTTTGTTGGGTGTGATATTTGGAACTTTACACTCATAGAAATATCAAGTATAATTTTTCTATAAATTGTGTGTGTACTAGAGGACTAGGTTCTACCTTTGAGACAGATCTGCAGCTGTATTTATTCTGTAGTTACAAGTACCTTGTCCACTCCTTGACCCTTGTTGCTATCACATGTATTTGTGAGAATAGGTTTATACAACAGGTGCTACCAGACAGCTGTCTGTTTAGTAAGTATAACAAATCTTATTGTCTGATTGAATAAAAACTGTTCCTTCAAATGAATGTGTTCAACTGTCAAATCACAAGATGCATTACCATGTGGGCAACTAAGATCCTCCTGAACATATATTTAAATAATACAGCATCTGTTTTAATAAATCATGAATGAATAGATAATATTTCATAACATTAAACAAGCAAGGCATAATGGTGTGTAAAAGTCTAGGCCTGAGAAATGTTCCTGAGCTCCGAGGATTTCAGAGTTCTGGCAGGACGCGGTCTGGAACCTGTTTTATCACAAAACTGGGCATTATATCTGAGCCCCTGATAGGGGTCACCTCGACTGGAAACCTATCCCTGATAATTAACTCTCTTACGTAGCACAAATGGTATCTCCATGTTTCTTCCCAAAGATAATAACAAACATTAGTTGGTATTGTGACCGAAGCCACATGGCTTTCTACAAAAAACAAGGAAGTGGGCTTAGATAGCTATTACCTGTTGAAAGTAGTTCAAAAATTCAATCCACTGTGTTCAAAACAGCTGACTTGTTAAACTAGCTGAACTTTGTATTTAAAAAAGTTTTGAAACAAGGAAAACACTGATGATGTATTAATTATGAAGAAAAACATCAATTTCTATTTGGATCTTACAGATTTATGAGAGAAAAAAATAACAATTATTTCAAAGTGCAGGTTGCTCATTGTAAAGTAGTTGATTTTGTTTTTCATCAAAAGTAACAATTATTTCCAAACATATTCTCCCTTTTATTTCCGTTTTTTTTAGTTGATGTTTTGCTTTCTGTACAGCTGGAGCCTTAATTAAAGATAATTCAGCAGGGTCATCTTTTTGCCAAAAGAAAAACACTTCAGTTTCAGTATCCCTATCTGACGATTCTATCTATAGGTTTCAGTATCCCTATCTGATGATTCTATCTAGGTTTCAGTATCCCTATCTGACGATTCTATCTAGGTTTCAGTATCCCTATCTGATGATTCTATCTAGGTTTCAGTATCCCTATCTGACGATTCTATCTAGGTTTCAGTATCCCTATCTGACGATTCTATCTAGGTTTCAGTATCCCTATCTGACGATTCTATCTAGGTTTCAGTATCCCTATCTGACGATTCTATCTAGGTTTCAGTATCCCTATCTGACGATTCTATCTAGGTTTCAGTATCCCTATCTGACGATTCTATCTAGGTTTCAGTATCCCTATCTGACGATTCTATCTAGGTTTCAGTATCCCTATCTGACGATTCTATCTAGGTTTCAGTATCCCTATCTGACGATTCTATCTAGGTTTCAGTATCCCTATCTGACGATTCTATCTAGGTTTCAGTATCCCTATCTGACGATTCTATCTAGGTTTCAGTATCCCTATCTGACGATTCTATCTAGGTTTCAGTATCCCTATCTGACGATTCTATCTAGGTTTCAGTATCCCTATCTGACGATTCTATCTAGGTTTCAGTATCCCTATCTGACGATTCTATCTAGGTTTCAGTATCCCTATCTGACGATTCTATCTAGGTTTCAGTATCCCTATCTGACGATTCTATCTAGGTTTCAGTATCCCTATCTGACGATTCTATCTAGGTTTCAGTATCCCTATCTGACGATTCTATCTAGGTTTCAGTATCCCTATCTGACGATTCTATCTATAGGTTTCAGTATCCCTATCTGACAATTCTATCTATAGGTTTCAGTATCCCTATCTGATGATTCTATCTATAGGTTTCAGTATCCCTATCTGACGATTCTATCTAGGTTTCAGTATCCCTATCTGACAATTCTATCTATGACTGCAAATAAGCCTAGGATTAAGATTTCCTATAATGATCAGTAGTTTGTGTGTCTGGCAACGCAGAGATGCATCAAACCAACGCATGATAATCCTGTCAAGGCTTATGAAAATTATTTGGAATCAAAATAATAATGAATTTGAGAAGCTTCTTGAAATGATATTATTTTAAAACTTTTGCCTTCTAGACAGCTTGTTTCCCCTGACAAACCGGTAAAACTGGAGATTCATGTCTAGGTCAGGCTGATGGCTTGTAGGCATTTGTTTCACCTAGACTTATTAGCGGTATTTTCATCAAAACCGTTAGGAAGAGAATTCTCGTGTGTCTCAAAAAAGGAATCCGGTTGCTGTCGCAAAGACATGTCTCCATCAATATTGTTACATATGGCATGTGATAAATGAATACCGTTCCACAACATAGTTTGGTCTTAATGAGTAGCTGTTAGGTAGATTTTTTCAAGGCCTTTAGATCTTAATATGTATTGATTATAACCAAGATTACAGCTTAAAGTAAACATTCATTTAAATCTTTCCAAACTACAATTTTCATGGAGTTTATTGAACAGTATTTTCACAGTCACAGATCAAAGTAAGTGAAAGAAGATATCTTATGATTCTGAATCCTTTTGACGGGAGATTTCCATTTCTTTACGGTGCTTGTGCGTTAGGTAGAAAACATGTTGGTTGTCAATATTGCTGAGGGATGTTTGAAGTCAGTAATCCAGTTTGCAGCCGAGTCAGCCGTGCTCAAAAGGGAAAAGTTCAGAGCTGTTTACTGAAGCGTGTAAAACATACATGCTTGGCTGCAACTGAGCGAGGCCAAGGCAGGTTTATCTGGCTGCTGAAGTGGTCTAAACATATCTGATGACTTCATGAAGGATTTTTTCTGCTCTGAATGCGACACCTGTATCTTTCTGTTGGAAATGTCTTAATATTGCGGCGTTAACATTGAGAGTCAGTCGGGCGCGAACAAATGAATTATGACGGCCTCTAAAAAAACGTAAGGTGATAGCATCTGACGTAGATTTAATGTCCGCTCTGCATGTTTAAATGTGGAAAACTGAGATGTTAACTCCTGGCACAAAAAAACACATTGCAGCTTTTTGATCAATAGAAAATTGAGATTTCAAATCTTGCGTAAAATCCCTGTAACAGCCTTTAGCATGTATTTTACATCAGGTATTAAACTTGATAAGATTTTATTATTGGGTAGGTATTGGGTATGTCATTATTACTACGCTGGTATTATTGCAGTACTGTCTCTTAAAATGCGTCCCACTCGCGTTGCGCATTAATAATTACAATGCAGCCAAGTTAATTGTCATTTGCTTTTAACGGGGAGTCGGTTTGCTGAAGAATTAGAGATTCCACCCAAATGACAGGTAGATAATATCTTATTGGGGTTGTTATCATGTCCTGACCTTCACACTTAGGGAGTATATACCCTTCAAATCTCAGGTGCTGCATTTTATTGCTGTGAAATATTCCCCATTAAGAGGTGCAAGAGTTAGCGATTTACATTTGATATGTTACCTCTGATTTATTATTACACAATTGTCAGGTTTATGTCTAAGGAGCCATTACAATATTTGTAATGCTAATTTTATTATAAAAGCTTTAAAAAAAAAAGTTTTTCGAATATCCATGCCAACATTTTTGTAGATCTATGAGATAGACTGATGTGATGTCTGTTCTTGATTGATGCAGCTTGCTTGTAGGTATAAATTCCACTGCAAAAATATCTCCAGCATTTGTTTGGGATAAATAAACTTGTTAAAAGGAATATTTTAATGTAGAGTGGATTAAGTAATTTAATTGGACTGTAAAAATACATTTATGACAAAAACCTGTATTTTTAGCTTGCAATTCATCTAGACTGGTAATAATTTGAATGATTGGATAGAAGAGATTAATAAGCAACAGAGGGCTATCTGGTAGTTAAGTTTGACAATTAGTATCCATGGAAGTTGAAAAGGGGTTTAATTTATGAAGATTGTACAGAGATAGGGTTAAAATACCTTAATCATGAGTTTATCAACACTTGATCAGTTCTGTGTAGAAGCATGCTATTAGTTTCTGATAAATTGTTCATCATTAACTTTACTTCACTATCAGCACCTATATAGATCCAAAATCTTGACATTTTCCATAAATTCTAAATTGGGCGAAGTTTTAATTTCTTTTCTGCTTCTAATGTTTTCTTTGTGTTTTTGTGATTTGATTTATCCCTATTTGATTACCATAATCAGCAGTGTTTTTAGAGGGGTGTGCTGAATGAAGGATGGAGGGCATGCATCATTGTGGGTGCATGATTCACTTAGGTGAAAAGAAAACGTTATGACAACCTTTAGTTTTTATTTTGCTGTACAATTTCCTGCTGTAGTATACTAATGGACCTTTACTGTCATCGACTTGGAACAGTTTAAAAGTTTTTTTTCAAGGTGAATGGTCCCAAATTAATACGCAAAAAGGTTATTGGAACAATCCACGTTAGACACATTTATGGCCAGACAGATGGCTGACCTTTGACACAGCTGTTTTACATATTCAATGGAAATGGATTGGAATGTAACAAAAGATCAAATACTATTGGATCATGTGCCATTTATGTATACTCTCAGTCCATTGTTCCTGTGTACACTTATCAATAGTCATTGTTTTGTAAAATTATGCAATTTAGAATTATCGGACCAAACATTTGTACTATATAAATATACATATGAGATGTTTAGTTTGCTTTCCTCTTTGTTCAATTGGTTAAAATGACCCGTATATTTGCAGACATTTGCTTGTTAAATATGTTTATAACGACCATTATTTCATTTTGTAATAATTTGTTCAGTAAAAGCATGATTATCCTAAATATATGGGTTTACTGTAGACTGCCATGATCAGCTTCAGTAGTCAGAAATATTTGAGGCGTTTGTCATCCTGGGAATGGTACGTACATCGCTTGTTATAGGTGTAATAGTCACCTTTAATGGCCAGGTGTGATACACTTGTACAGGTAGACCTAACAGGTAAACTGTACATTTATAACTTAAAGCATTTAACACTACAGGCACAAAATTTCGCTACCGATGAAAAAAAAATATAGATTTTATCGCAGGTAATTAAAGTGTTAAGAATATGTCAGCTTTTTATTACTTGATGGATATAACTTGAAAGCTTACATAATTAGTTTAATTACTTGTGGAAGAGATATGTAAATAATTGTGGGTGTGTGCTGTTGTGATTTATCTGTGGAATAGATGTACAGATTACAGTAACAAGTGTGTAACTATTGATCACACACGAATCAGTCTGGAGAAAGGAATGTATAGGAATATTATATGTGATTTTAAACAAATTTTTCATATTTTTTTTGTTTAAATTCCAACATAACTGAAAACAAATTTTTATTTTGTAAGATTTACTTCCACAAATATTGTCAATGATATGTCATTAGTATTTGTGTATAAATATTGTGTAACTGTTAGCTCCTGGCAATAAATGTAAGTGAGTCGGTGCATTGACTAAGGACAGGAGGAGGAAGTGATATCTGTACAGTTTTCATCATTAAACATATCGGCTCCCAATCACACATGTCTCCAAATCACATGACAAACCTGGCACACCTTCAGGGAATCGAGTGAATCAGATATGGGCCTGATCTTGATAAAGTTGGGTATACATGTGTATCTATTCAAGGCTTGGATAAGTTTGTCTCCTATGTCGTTATTACATTGATCAAGTGGATTTCAGACATTGTAGATAGATTTCAAATTCATGATGACCATTGATGAAGACTTTGTAACCTTCAAATTTAAATGAGATTTATATTATTTTCATTAGACTTGCATTCAAGTGGAAAGAATCATTGATTTTTTCCCCAAAAATAAACTATAAAATGTTTTGAATTTGCTCTTAAATTGTAGTAAATATGCAGTAATGTTAGATGTTGGTTATCAAAGTGTCAGAAAAAGCTGACACTTGACTTGTAAATTAACATGTGTAAGATCAAATATTCCAAATTTTCAATGAAATCAATGAAATATTTCAAAGCTATTTCTTCAGATCTTAGATTTATGGGATCCCTAGTTCAGTTGCATGAATTGAAATTGAAAATAAGTTTTGTAGAAGTATTCAAATCCTACATTAATCACTATTAGCCAATATTCAGTAATAATGTCGAAGTGAAGTGAGTATTACGTAACTAACAGAGTTGTTAAGGAAGTTTGGGGTGAGTGGGTGTTGACATCAGCTGGTTTGACATTTATTTAGATGCAATCTGAAACAAAGACTTGAGGACGGGGGCATATCACCAGGTTTGACTTAACCTAACTGAAACAAAGACAGGATGATGGGGATAAAGGACCATTAAATATTGGTTGCTAGGATATAAAGTGTTTTCATCAGCATGATGTCATACACACTTACCTGTACAGGTAAGAAGCCAGGTGTTAATTTGTGTTAATTACCTCGGTGACCCCTCATATCAGTATGACATTTTTAGTGATCTCTAGATAATAGATAAAAGCTGGCCATTGTTTGAGATGCCTTGAAGGTATTTGATAGATTTGAATGGTAAACAAATGTACAGATATCAGGCCTTTATCTCCTAACATATATAGAGTATTACTATGATACTTGTCTAACACTAGCAGTCATTTCAGTTCATTACAAATTTTCCACCTATTTATTGACAGACTTAATTTATTGTGAAAATCTGACTTAACTGGTATTTATCTGTCAGAAATTATGTAAAATAACAGATGGAAAAATTAACATTATTAAAAAAATATTCCTAATATGTTTGTTGTAATATAGCACAACATTCTATACGATATGCACCTTGCCTTCAAGCCTTGACAACTCGTTCACGTCGGTCCAATCGCTTGTAGCAGATCCATAGAATACTCAATATAATTTATCTGACGTAATTATTAAGTATGGTGTATTTAAAATTCTAACACAGGTACAAAGAAAGGTGAGCTGATCTGATATAAGGAATGTCGTAGACTGTGTCTCGTGTTTAAATGACAGTACTTTAGGCTTCATATGAGAATATTTCTGTTGGGTAATGCTTTTGGTATATCATGAATCGTGTATTGAAAATAAACCAGATCATAAAACTTTCTTCTACAGTTATAATTATCTAGGTCAGTTTCCTCCGATTGAAATCCGCACCACAATGTCATTATAAGTGAACCGTAAAGGTAATTCTGAAAACATTTCTAATTTATTGAGATATGGTATTGAATCGGTTAAGAATTCATTTGCTATTCTTTGCATTATAATCTGACATTTTGATATTGTTAAAAGAAAAAGAAAAGAAATACAAAAACAACATGCCCCAACTGTAGTATTTATTTTTCATTAAATCATCTAATAGGGAGTTTGTTCAGGTAAAACAGTTCACCTGAGGGAGGTGTGGCCATACTGAAATAACTGTTTATTGCCTGTGTTATAGAGAATACAGTGGTCAGTCAGTACATAGCCAACAGTCTCTGGACAGATCTGTGATAATTCCTAGCACCAGCCTGGCTACTCCCCCAGATAACCAGGTCTATATGGCTAGTTGACAGTTGATCCTGATTACCTGTCTACCTGTGTCCGCTAGCCTACCTGGTGACCTCTCACCTGGCCAGCACTCAGGTGAGATATATACGACCCATATAGGAGATAAATAATCTCCTGATGTGTTGGCAGTATACACTCTCCGTCCAAGGTGAACCAACCTCAATCTCAAAGTTTTGCTTAAAATTTTAATCTGTGTGAAATATAGGGATTCTAAGTACACAGCCGTGTTAAGAGAACTTGGTGTAATCTCAAAATGTGTCTGTATTGGTGGAAAACACTCTCCCCAACAACCTCTATACAACCCACATATACTCCATCTACCCCAGGGTACTAAAATATGTAAACAACTACTACTCCCAGTACGCCCTATGTAACTGAAATATACCAATAACCCCTGGTGCTGAAAAATGTAACGAGTACTCCCTGTACGCCCCCTTACAACCGACATATACTCCATCTACCCCAGGGTACTGAAAAATACAATCAACTACTACTCCCTGTACGCCCCCTTACAACCGACATATACTCCATCTACCCCAGGGTACTGAAAAATACAATCAACTACTACTCCCTGTACGCCCCCTTACAACCGACATATACTCCATCTACCCCAGGGTACTGAAAAATACAATCAACTACTACTCCCTGTACGCCCCCTTACAACCGACATATACTCCATCTACCCCAGGGTACTGAAAAATACAATCAACTACTACTCCCTGTACGCCCCCTTACAACCGACATATACTCCATCTACCCCAGGGTACTGAAAAATACAATCAACTACTACTCCCTGTACGCCCCCTTACAACCGACATATACTCCATCTATCCTATGGACAAAATATAAATGACAACCACCATTCCTGTTCAACCAATAAAATGGCATGAAGGGGTTTGGATATTCATTTAGGCAAATTGATATTGTGAAGAAAAAAACTTAAAAGGAAAAGAAGACGTTTGAATAAGTAAGAGCAGTAAGCAAGGTGGCAATGAAACAATGGAATTACATTGAGATTATACAGTATTTAGATACGTAAGAACTAAGATAATATAAAACTCTGGCTATATGTTGTCCTAGAGATAAGATATACATGGTAAAGATGTTAAGGTTTAATGATGTCACAGATAGTGTTTTATTGGAGGTATTGGACAAAGACTACAACAGTGACAGTGTTTATTGTGTGGGTAACTAACAGAAATACCTGTGTATCAACAGTAGAGGTCGTATATAACCTTTGGTCAAGGTCATATTTACAGGAAAGCCTGTCAACAATAGTGCTCCTAAATTAACGATAATTAATATATAAATCATTTACTGATATCCTGTGGTCCCATCCAGTAGTACAACAAAGTAGAAAAACACCAAATGGTAATAGTAAAATACAAAATGTTAGTCTTTGAAGATACATATAAGGAAAGCAACTGTATTAAAATGGTCGATTCATAACGGTCCATTATATTTTCATATCCTTTTTCTATCGCATTCCAAAATACATCAACACAGCCATAAAAATCCTCATTTGCATATGGCATGTGACACCTTTGGTCTGACAAGTGTTAGCTGCTATATCAGCTAATTCCTCATTTGCATAAATATTTGTGAGGGAATTAATGTTGTAGAAAACTTGTCAGGAACATTTATCATCAAAATTAATTAATTATTACACTGGGTCAACACTGACGCATGTTAAGATTGTAACATTTGTGTACAGGATACCACGGGGATGGACAAACTGATCTCGGTTTTGTGTGAAATTCATAGATATAGTTTAAAAATATACAAATAGAAAATGAAATAGACAAAATAACAGTAAAAATGAATACAAGTTGATTTGAACAATTAACATGAAGGAATGACACATATTTAGGTCACAAATTAAATTTGAATATAATTCTATGAATGAAAATGTTCTCTTTCACTTGTATATCATTGTCCTTGAATACAAAGATAGAAAAAATGTTATATTAATTGGCACCAAACAAACAGCATAAGTATAACAGTATGATTTGTTAACATGATTAAGAATTAGTTGTCCATAATATTTGTTTCAATTTATTCCCTTGATTACATATTTGGTGTATTATGTACTTCTCTTAAAAGATATTTTTCTTGTGACTATATACATAACTTTTGTTCATGAACTTTGAGTTGAAAAATTCTTGTAAAGATGAAAAAAAATTGATAGAAAAAGTAGAGTTAATTATTTAAACATTTTGATGAAGGAAAAAATGTATAAATTTTGGTGATTCTGTTTGATAGTGGTTGTAACTAACTCCAGTTCACGTTTCTCCCGCCCTCTATTAAATAGAAATGTTAATGTCTCTTGTCCTGTAGTATCTTTTAAGATTTAAAATGTGGGTTTGCGTGTTAATACATGGAGGTTTGCACCTTGTATTTTTATTACGGAGACTGAGCGAAGGTTGTGTTGTTGTTTATGTGCTAATAATGCTGGTCTAAGTACGGCCCCCTGATTGAAGCCTGGTACAGTGTCGGGCCCTACATTAAATATTTATCCATGCACTGCTATCAGAGGTATAATGCTGCTATCTGAGGTATAACGGAGCATATTTCACAGAGAGTAAAAACCAGATTTACTGTCCAGGCCCTCGTTGAGAGCTCTCGTTGAGTCGGCAAACAAAGGCCAACTGGGATGAAACAAACATAAACTGTGTTTAAAATCGTAACACAACTCCCTTTGTGTGATGCGTCTTTCATTGTCCGTAATCAAAATGGAAATTAACCTCTTCCTAATTGTAATCAAATTGGACATAAATCTGTACTTTGGTGATTACTTTGTAATTAACTTGGCCTTTAACTGTACTTTCAATTTTAAATAAATTTTGTACTCGCTCAAAATAATGCTAGAGAGGAACTTGTATTTAATTTCAAATTTAATGTTGATTTATTCATTGCGAAAAAAAATCCCAACATGTACGTTATTGGGCAATGAACAACATGGACAAGGATGTTTTGTGATTAATTGTGTGTCGTTTAAACTGATCGGTGCAAGTGCATCAAGTCACCCGTCACTTAAGAAACCCGGACATTTCTCCCGATATGGTACCAGTATCGACATAACCTTCGGTAGCGAGCAAGCCCCTATAAATGCCATCCTTGAAATATGATGAAAAACTGGTTAATAGAATTATGTATTTGTTCAAATATTCGTTCCATTACTTTGTGTTATTTCAATGCTTGGAAATGCTTTTACTGCGGTGTAATTAATCTCCCTGGAAATGAACAGATCTGTTGGTGAGGTGGCATGTTATATGTTACTTGTCAGAAACCCCACAAAAAACATTCCAGCATCTGATCGTTTTCTTTCACATTTTAGAATGTGGTATACAGGAATGCTAAATGAAGGTTAAAGATTCTTTTGTTTTCCAAAATAATTCCTTGATGCTTTTTTGATCGGCTTCAAGAAAGCTTTACATGTATTTCCTAACAAAGTGCAGTTTTGTATTTAAATGAATATTTTTATATGCAATATATAGTTCAGTAAAACTGTTCATCTGTATGCTTTGTTAGACATGTGTGAAATTACACGGAACATGTTTTATCTAATTTGTTATCTAGTCTTGTTTTCATACTGTTGGACAAGTCAAACAGGTATTTTTCTAGATACATGATAACATACCATATGGTCTGTGTATTAATTTCTGGTCAACTCGGGTGGCCATATTGTTTCTGACAACGTGGATTTGACAGGTCTACCTGAAAGCTCCCATAACCTGGACGTTTGTTACAGGTAATTAATTAACCAATGTTATTTGAGAATTGACTGGTCAGGGTAGGTTGAGGTTATATATCAATATTTAAAGGGTGCTTTATCCTATGGAGTTAATTTCCCGTGACCCTTCGGCTGGAGTTCCACATTAGAAGGAAATGTTCACTACATTCGAGGTCCACACATTTTCTGCTTTTGTGTTTAGAGAGCTAAAAACTTAATTGATACAATTATGATAATATAACAAAACTAACGAGATATGAATAATTTGTTATGTATGTCTCGGATTAAGCTAACTCATGCATTAAATATCTGGTGTTTTAGTGCACAATGTATCAAGATTGGTGTGTGAAATGTGAGGAGGTGGATTTACACTTGAGAAATGTTGGATATCTACGGTAATTTGGCGGGTGACCTCTGTGTGTGGTGTTGCTACCCAAGTGTAACCCCCTTGTGCACCAGCCCTCCACACAATGAATATTAATCACTAGTTGCATGACATATTTCAAGGGGAAATTCATTCACTTTTATCAGCTGTCAAGACGGGCAATTTTCAATTTTGTTCGCAGGTCCAACACAGAATTATTTTCAATGTTGTAAGAGGTTGCAGAGAAAATTAAATCATTCGGTACTGACAGTGTCAAGTGTGGAGTGCCTCATTTCTTTTTTTGTCGATAATTTTTCTTGCGATGATCTGGGGGATATGAGGGATATTTTGTTTTACAATGATCAGAAGATCTGACACTATGTGACGGGTGACGGGTTAGGCGAGGGGTTGTGAAAAATAGCTAACATTGCTACACTAGGAGGAATGTTATTGTTTGCATTGCGATCCTACAAATCTGAAAGTGAAGATTTGGAAACAAACAATGGATTAGACCTTAATTCCATCTTCCTACTACAAATACACTGTGTTGGGTGACTGTTAGGAGTGATGCGTAGAATTCCAATTTTCTTCCTGTCGCTGTGATGCACTTTTGTTAAGGACATTCAAAAAATTTTTTTTAGGGGAGGTGTGCAGGAAAAATGTAAAAAATACATAAAGCAGAAAAATATTTTGTGAAGATGTACGGTAATTAAGTTTCAGTCTGATTAAGTCTCTACAAAACAGAAAATTGATTTTTTTTTTGTGATTTTTAACATGATGAGCATACGAAACTTTGGGTAACATGACATTTTATTAGACTGTATAACCAGGGACTATTCAGCTAGCCCATTTATTTGCGCCTGAAAATTGATTATTTCGGTTTTTTGAAATGTCAGAAATCATATGTTATTGTCATTGACAATCAAGATTTTTTTCAATGTGACAAGTTTTTTTAGTCTATTTCAATTTGGTAAAGATTCAGATATTATGATAGAGACAAATAATTTCAGAAGTACAAGTCTTCTGCAGAATAAAGTTTGAAAATTTTCTGTCATTTTAGCTGTTTTGTGTAGACAAACATTTGATTTAGTTTAGCAGATATATTTTGAAATTTCAAAAGAAAAGAAATGTGAAAAGGGTTCCTTTTCACATTTTTTTCTTTTGAAATTTCAAAAAATATTTATTATTTTTGGTGTGAAATTTTTGTTTTTAAGCTTAAGTTTTAGAATTTGTTTTAAAAATGAATTTTCATACAAACGAGTTCAAGCAGTGTTCTAAAATTGTTTATAATTTAAAAAAAGGGATAGCAGAACTGTTTACCATCCTGAATACTGCCCCTATCTGAATTTACATCAGGTTATTTTTATTTGCAAATATGTCACATTGCATTATCATTGTGCAAATTTCAGTAAGACCGATATTTATAAGTGAGATGACTTTTAATGGCTGGGAAATTAAAAAAAAAAATTATGTGGCAGCATTGAAAAATGGTCTTAAGTGGCTGATGCCTATTGCGATGATTTCTTTTTCGTTTATTGCTCTGAGCATGCATTGTGAACAGGCAGATTGGGAGTAGACGTATTCACGAGTGAATTGATACTATCAAGGAAGGCATAGACCTTGATGGCTACAGAGTTATATCTCTATATGTCAACTCTAATTTGATTTCCGGGATTTTCCAAAGGGAAGATAAAAGTAGTAACAGGTTTTTTTAAGCATTTGTATTTCGACCAAGTGATTTTGGTTAACCTTTTTCCTGGGTCTTTATCATGACATGTTGTACTGCAATTCTGGGTAGTAAGTGATGTTTGGAAAGTTATATAAATGGAGATAAATTAAAGAGGATTTATGTTTCCTTGGCTGGATGTTCCACATAGATAAATGTGACAGATTTATATGCTAGAATGTGGACAGCAATTAGTGAGCACTGAGTTGTCATGGTCATAGTGTGGACAGGAAGTGTGAGCAGTGAGTAGTAATGGTCATAGTGTGGACAGGAAGTGTGAGCAGTGAGTAGTCATGGTCATAGTGTGGACAGGAAGTGTGAGCAGTAAGTAGTCATGGTCATAGTGTGGACAGGAAGTGTGAGCAGTAAAAAGTAATGGTCATAGTGTGGACAGGAAGTGTGAGCATTAAGTAGTCATGGTCATTGTGTGGACAGGAAGTGTGAGAAGTGAGTCGTCATGGTCATAGTGTGGAAAGGAAGTGTGAGCAGTGAGAAGGAATGGTCATAGTGTGGACAGAAAGTGTGAGCAGTGAGTAGCCATGGTCATAGTGTGGGCAGGAAGTGTGAGCAGTGAGGAGTCATGGTCATATTGTGGACAGGAGGTGTGAGCGGGGAGTAGTCATGGTCATAGTGGGGACAGGAAGTGTGAGCAGTCAGTAGTCATGGTCATAGTGTGAACAGGAAGTGTGAGCAGTATGTAGTCGTGTTCATAGTGTGGACAGGAAGAGTGAGCAGTGAGTAGTCATGGACATAGGGTGGTCAGGAAGTGTGAGCAGTATGTAGTCGTGTTCATAGTGTGGACAGGAAGAGTGAGCAGTAAGTAGTCATATGACGGTAGTGTGGACAGGAAGTGTCAGCAGTGAGTAGTCATGGTCATAGAGTGGACAGGAAGTGTGAGCGGTAAGTAGTCATGGTCATATTGTTGAGCAGTAAGAAGTCATGGTCATAGTGTGAACAGGAAGTGTGAGCAGTGAGAAGTCATGGTCATAGTGTGGAAAGGAAGTGTGAGCAGTAAGTAGACATGGTCATAGTGTGGACAGGGAGTGAGAGCAGGGAGTAGTCGTGGTCATAGTGTGGACAGGCAGTGTGAGCAGTGAGTAGTCATCGTCATAGTGTGGACAGGAAGGCTGAGCAGGGAGTAGTCATTGTCATAGTGTGGGCAGGAAGTGTGAGCAGTAAAAAGGAATGGTCATAGTGTGGTCAGGCAGTGTGAGCAGTAAATAGTAATGGTCATAGTGTGGACCGGAAGTGTGAGCAGTAAAAAGTAATCGTCATAGTGTGGACAGGAAATGTGAGCAGTAAGTTGTCATTCTCATAGTGTTGACAGGAAGTGTGAGCAGTTAGTAGTCATGGTCATAGGGTGGACAGGAAGTGTGAGCAGCGAGTAGTCATGGTCATAGTCTGGACAGGAAGTGTGAGCAGCGAGTAGTCATGGTCATAGTCTGGACAGGAAGTGTGAGCATTAAGTAGTCATGGTCATTGTGTGGACAGGAAGTGTGAGAAGTGAGTCGTCATGGTCATAGTGTGGAAAGGAAGTGTGAGCAGTAAAAAGTAATGGTCATAGAGTGGACAGGAAGTGTGAGCATTAAGTAGTCATGGTCATTGTGTGGACAGGAAGTGTGACCAGTGAGTAGTCATGGTCATAGGGTGGACAGGAAGTGTGAGCATTAAGTAGTCATGGTCATTGTGTGGACAGGAAGTGTGAGCCGTAAGTTGTCATGGTCATAGTGTGGAAAGGAAGTGTGAGCAGTGAGCAGTCATGGTCATAGTGTGGAAAGGAAGTGTGAGCAGTAAAAAGTAATGGTCATAGAGTGGACAGGAAGTGTGAGCCGTAAGTAGTCATGGTCATATTGGGGACAGGAAGTGGGAGCGGGGAGTAGTCATGGTCATATTGGGGACAGGAAGTGGGAGCGGGGAGTAGTCATGGTCATAGTCTGGACAGGAAGTGTGAGCAGAGAGTAGTCATGGTCATAGGGTGGACAGGAAGTGTGAGCCGTAAGTTGTCATGGTCATAGTGTGGATAGGAGGTGTGAGCAGTGAGTAGTTATGGTCATAGTGTGGACAGGGAGGTTGAGCAGTGAGTAGTCATGGGCATATTGTGGACAGGAAGTGGGAGCAGTGAGTAGTCATGGGCATTCATAGTCATAGTGTGGACTGGAAGTGTGAGCAGTGAGTAGGCATGGCCATAGTGTGGGCAGGAAGTGTGAGCAGTGAGCAGTCATGGTCATAGTGTGGCCAGGAAGTGTGAGCAGTGAATAGGCATGGTCATAGTGTTGACAGGAAGTGTGATCAGTAAGTAGTCATGGTCAGAGTGTGGACAGGAATTGTGAGCAGTAAGTAGTAATGGTCATAGTGTGGACCGGAAGTGTGAGCAGTAAAAAGGAATGGTCATAGTGTGGTCAGGAAGGGTGAGCAGTAAATAGTAATGGTCAGAGTGGGGACAGGAATTGTGAGCAGTAAGTAGGCATGGTCATAGTGTGGACAGAAAGTGTGAGCAGTGAGTAGCCATGGTCATAGTGTGGGCAGGAAGGGTGAGCAGTAAGTAGTCATATGACGGTAGTGTGGACAGGAAGTGTGAACAGTAAGTAGTCATGGTCAGAGTGTGGACAGGAAGTGTGACCAGTGAGTAGTCATGGTCACAGTGTGGACAGGAAGTGTGAACAGTGAGTAGAAATGGTCATAGTGTGGCCAGGAAGTGTGAGCAGTGAATAGGCATGGTCATAGTGTTGACAGGAAGTGTGATCAGTGAGTAGTCATGGTCATAGTGTGGTCAGGAAGTGTGAGCAGTAAATAGTAATGGTCATAGTGTGGACAGGAATTGTGAGCAGTAAGTAGTCATATGACGGTTATTTTTTGGACAGGAATATTGAGTTAAGAGCGGACATTGTGATACTGTATTACAGAAAGCCCATAAAGGGGATTGATACAAGAGATGACTACGGTTGATACAACAAGGAAATACAATTTGATTATCTTAACCTTAGAGACATCATGAAAAAATAGCAGCACTTTTAGATAGTAATTAGTGGGTAACGTACAGTGTGGAGACTTGGGTGTAAGACTGATGAGGATGTGTTTGTGTACACACATTATTAACACAGAAAGGGGCAGAAAAGGTGACCTTAAATCTCACCAACCATTTCAGCTTCTGAAAAACATGGATGTCAAAAGCACAACAAGCGCCCCTCGTTTATCTTACCAACACGTTGCTGTTGTTAGTGCAGCTCTGGGTCGCAGAGGAGCTTGGAATGTTGTATAGCTAATCCGCAACATGAGTGATAGGGTATCCCTCTAAAGTCATGTAACAAATGAACCTTGCCTTGTTAACTTTCTTCAGTTCTGACAAAAACCTCACATCATTAGAGATTTTATACTGTAACAGATTTATCATATCTCTTCTGTCATGTATCTGGTACGATTATTTTGAGTTTAAGTGTTATTGTCTTAGGCAGGGATGGAATTATTAAAAAGAATATTTTGTTAAGGAATTAATTTTGTTACAATGATCGGAAGACAACGAGGCTGAGATGTGTGAAACCCTACGGCTTAGAGTTTCATTAACGGACAGGAATCTCCTGAAAATTGATGTGTAGAGGGAAGTCCCCACCATGATCATTACTTCATTGTGTATTTAGTGGTATTTGGAAATAGAATTTTGCTGTTTTGTTTATTATAGGCATAGCTTACAGTTATCTATCAATTAATCGTGTCGTGTAATACATAAGATAGGGAGATTATGTATTGTCTACATCTGATCATTTACTGAGGCAGATGAACTTCAACGGTGTACTCTATCACAAGTAGAGGATCTGATTTAGATCACAATAACGGGATCTAAATTATACAACATGTAGCTGTCTTTGATGTAAAACTGTCGAGGACATGATAACATATTTATATAAGTATTTCTGGTGTTAAATGGACTTAACTGAATGTGGACGTTAAAAATGGAATGTGGAATTAAAGCTCATTCAACATAGTGGCATGAAGCATTACATAGTACTATGGAATTGAAGTGCAACCTTGGGATTTGTAGATTTCTGTGCTGTATAGACCTGTGCATGTATCCGAGGTCTGATCTCAGCCATACTTAATGTCGTTTTTTCTATGCATTATGTGAACTTTTTTAACTATTGTTCTTGAGTGCCGATTATCAAGGAAATGCCAATAATTTCAATAGGTGTGACAGGGTACACCGACTGATCTCGAAGCATCATATCGAAGCATCATATCGAAGCATTATATCGTTTACCTGCACAACACTGAGCCTGAAAATGTTTGTCTCAGCAACTTAAAAACTACATCTATCAAACTTGTCACAAATTCTCATTAAGAATCAGCATTACATTTAATTGATGATAATGGCATGTTTATGTTGATGGTATCGCCTGTTTAGCTCCACCAGCGTGGAGGACTGAGGCAGGCCGAGGAGTGGTAGGCCTGTATCACACGGTTGGTGCTATATGTGTGTTATACATGCTGTACACTGATTTGCTGGAGTTATTAATTGATTACTAAGGATAAATGGTCATGTAGAGAACACAAGATGTATTGCCCTAGGCTCCAGCTATATAGCTACCGTGGGTGGTTAATGATAGTTTTAACTTTTTTTTGTGTTTGTATAAATATGGAAAATCAGATTAAAACAGGATTTATGTGTTTTTTTATGAGAAAACACTTTATACTGAAAATATTCCTCACTAAAATGGCTAAAACTAAAATTGACCTGCTTCTGTTCCACTGATAAGCCGTAATCATGTATAAAATATTGTAGATTCTATCAGACGTTGTACAACAAAAAATGTGTAGACCCCACACAAGATAATTGATGAAGTCAACAGAACTGCTGATAATGGTCCTGTGGCTGACAGGACCGCTTGCTTGGTTACAGCAGGAAGTATGGAAGGAGGGTTTGGGGGAGATTGTTGGCATAACACAGGTCATATGCAGCTGTCTATAACCCACCATTGTGCCATCGGTCATTGGCAACCCAACATTGCACCACCAGCCATTGGCAACAGCAGTGTGGAGGTCCTTGTCTGAAATAGGTTCCAGAAGGTGAAATGACTGTGGCTCTTTGAAACCTCAATTTGGTGTAGGAGTTACACAGGGGAGGTAACCAGCTGCTGATCTCTCAAGTAACCTTGACCTGCGGTTCCATTGCTTGATACATTGACCATTCACTACTGTGACCTTGACCTTACAGCCTAAGAAGAATTGGGCAACCCTATTGGTAATCTTTTGACAGCATTATGGAGCCTTTTATGCAAAACAGTATACCATAGATATTGATCAAGACAATCTTTATAATGATGCTTTTTTTCTCTAATGAAAATGTATTATGTCAAGGTCAAGTTCACCTTCTTTCAACTAATGACAAGGTCACTGGTCTTTTCCTGCGTACTGCCACCTGTTATATCTTATCTAAATAGGTCTGTTTAAGTTTTACAGATATATATAATTACAAACTTTGCAACAAATTGAAACCAACTAAAACATTGCTGGATTCGACAGTTCAACATTGGACCCCGGATCTGTCTTTACCTGCAGTCATTTGATTCAGACATGTTGTTCTTCGTGGCATCAAAGGTCTGACTCATGTCCCTGGTATTGTTTGATAAAGTTTGAATCATACCAAGGTTTTGTATGGAAATTGCCTTTATGTTCTTCTTCAGTTTAGCTCTCTTAAGAGATTTTTTGTCACTTTTACTATCAATTATTTCACAGAATTTGAATCTGACTTCTTATAAACATTTTGTATGATAATTGGCTCGAATGTTTTTGTTGCACATTCAGTTTTGTCGGCAGTAGGATAGTTAGGTGTCGTCATATTCAATCAATTTATATACATAATTTCCGCTGGTACTATAGGAGATACTTGGCTGATGCATCAGTGTCTGGGAGCACTCGGATATAAAACGTCATTAATTTTATAGGCAACTGTTAGCCTTGTGTATAATTTTCCAACCAAACAAAATCCTCAAAACTGACATTTTGAGTACGATGTCGGTGACCGTTCCCTACCACGCCGAATTAATCACGTGACTTTTTATGACGTTACACATGCAGCCTACTGATCCCGCCACAGAAGTTACAAACTCGTAAAATCTCGTTTTATCGTTCATGGAGGATGACTTATTCAGCCACCTAAGATTTTCAAATTAATAGAAGTCCTAGCGAGAAGATCGGGGCGAAAGTTGTTGGGGTGAATGGCTGCTGTTCAATGAGCTGTAAGGAACTGATGATGCAGAACTAAACTCATGAATAAATGGGGAAAGTCGTGTCACTGTAACTTCATTGTAAATACTTGTAATCTATGAAATGCTGATGGGCTGCTCCGTTCTGAATTCAGGGATGAAGGCTGACAATGGCTGTTCACAGATTTTCGATGTTTGTTCCAACCGAAGTGTAACAAGGGTCCCATCTTGTATGACATGAACGTATGTCCAATGGCGACGGCCGTTATGTCTAACCTCATTAGCTCCTTGACCAAGCAAGGCGTTAACAATTCGATACAAGAATTGAAATTTTATAATGGAGGAGTAAAATTTCATTCAAAAAAGCAAACCTTCACGTCAGATATTTTCTTCGAATTCTGCTTCATTTAGACAGAAGAATGAAACATTTTTATTTTATAGAACATATTGAAAGAATGTTACGTTGGTTTGTTAAGGGGGCTTGATGCTGAGGGTAGTGCTGCTAGTTGTCACTCAAAGGGACAGATGTTGTAGCCATATATCAGAGTACATTTGACAGTGGGGACCTGCTGTGTGAACACTGCAGTGTATCGCTGACGTAGAGACCAGGCTTTTCCTTAGCTGCTCGTAACCTTTTAGCGAAGAGGATGATGATAAGTAGTTGAATTGGCGATATCTTTTTTGTGTTATGTTTTTATTTGGCTCAACTCATTCACCCCTGAAGACACATTTGAACTCTTCCAGTTGAAAGGTTGGAAAAGTTCATTTTAAAACTTTAGGGAGGAATTAGTTAATGAGTTAGAATTTAGCAGCCTTGTTTAAATTATGAAAATCAAAAATAAATTCAACTTGTATTTTCCCCTTTATGCAATTCTGCAAATTTTATAATATATGATTAGTGTTGATGTAAGTCTTTTAGATTTGTACTTCTACTTCCTTCATAATGGTGTCTGTTTAAAGATGGTAATTTCTATGTATCATTATCAGCTTGCAGAAAGTGCTTATTTGATTGGTTGATAAAGAGTGAAAGGCCTATTTGATTGGCTGATTAGGTTTGTCAATGCATTCTACTTGTAAGTGGGGGTATAATGCATCAATGTGCCCGCACACTTTACAAATTAATGGTACATTGTTAACGATATCGTACAAATGTTCAAAGTAGCGGCATAATGTTCAGGTACCTAACAAATACGTGTTGATTTGATTCACTGTATATTTATACAATATGGAAAATGCATTTACCAAGTTATCCAGTTTCTGTGGTTTTGTCGTTTTCGTTTTAAATGGGTGTGCGGTGTGCTCCAGTAGACCAAAGGTAGCTTGTAATGGTGTAGGCTCTGGGTAAAGGTTGTTCTCCCCACAAGTACGTGGTTTAAAGGACACACTGCAGGTCCTCTTCACATGCATTGCAACTTTACAACAAACACTGCCACACTGGCGCCAAAAACTGATCTGTCAGTGTAATCATAATTCAGCGAATTCATAAAAAAACGTCCTATGATATATATACTACATATAACAGTCCAAAGCAATAACTGATATTAAAAAGCATGACATTTTTCGTTCTTTAACACATTATTTTCCTGATTGATCAGGTTTTTGTTTTGTCCTTTTTTGCACTAACCAAGGGGGAAAACCAAAAGGGAATGAAGAATGGGAGAAATTGAATGGCATTTGTATTCTCCAATGTAATTTGTGTAAGGCTTCAAGGATAGCAAGTAAGAGATTAATTGTGTGGTGTGCATTTAAGTAGACTATCGGAGGAATTAGTTGTTTTTTTCACAGCAATTCCGACTGATACAGACCATTACAGACAAAGAGAATCTGTACATTTTATGGAGCAGAAACTACTTTATCTGCTATCATAACTTGGAACTAGGACATATAAGGTCTATAGGTGGTTCTAATGAAGAGATTTTAACATATCAGTTGTCTGTGAAGAAAGAAAAAAATGTTTCTGTTTGCAAAAATATCAGTTTACTGTAAAATGAATTATAGAAAATTATCATGTGAAGTGATTATGTTTTGTTTACCAGTAATGTTTTATTTCTATTTGTAAAATGTTCGTGGAACTTGGAGGAGAAGGAGGAGGGGGGGGGGGATTCAACTTGCATACTGCCAGCATACCTCATTGTCCATTTTTCATGTGAATTCATACTTTCTCTTGATATAAAGCCAAACCTTTATTATCCCAACATTTTCCTTGACAGATGGTATAATGGTAGAAAATGAAAATATCATGAGCTTTTTCTGTATTAGTGTAAATGTATTAAAGTAAAGAGAGGAATTTATTTGATGTTTTACGGTAATATTTTATGAGGAAGGTTATCAGAAACTACAGGTATCGTACCTGAACTGAGCGGGCAGCTCCAGCTTGATTCGGAATTGTATATTATCAATATTGACAGGATCAGATGTGAAGCACTACATGGGTGAGAAAATGGGAGTTCATAAAATATATTGGTGTTTTTTTCGACACTCAAGTGACACTGGAGCCCAGACTGTGAGAGGCATACAAACGTTTTACAACGTTTGTAAATCTTCGCTATAGTCCAATGAAAGTGTCAGGGCCCCAGACTATACGTGTGATTCTGCAAAAAACCAGGCTGGGATCAAAACGATATCGTAAATCGTTTGGAAGAAATATTACTCTAACAATATGAATTTGTAGAGTGCATTCATAGCCAGACAATTGCCGAGCTCTGTTTCGTAGAAAATGTCAATAAATTATTCTGTTCAAAACTGTGAAAAAGTCTTCCAAGTCAGAATTAAAATGCAATAGATTCTTACACCGTGCTTAATATTTAAACAGTTCAGGATTTTATTGAACCCTTGATGATTGTCATGTCATAACGTGTTCAGATTTTTTTGTTTTTGTTGGTATTAGTCTCTAGAGACAAAGATGTCGGATTTTCTTATTTTCTGCATCAATCTTAGAACATCATTTTAACAAAGCATGTTTCATGGTAAAAATTGATAACCGCATTGTTTAAAAAAAATAATTCATCGTTCAGAATCGTTTGCAATTTTAACATGTTTATTGAGGTAAAAAAAAATGTGCTGGGAAAAGCATTCAAGGTTACTATAGTAATTAAGATTAAAATATTTAGATAATAAAAATGAAACAATCCTTAAACAATTCAGCAACATTCATTGGAATCCACTGCATACACATTAATGATAAAGAAGTCTTATACATTCCAACTTTGGTAAATTTCTCATGCAAATGTAAATGTGTTGGAGAGGAATTTCTGTCTGAAAGCTGGAGGGGGAAATGTCTCAGATGTTGGTACACTGTAGTGATACAGACACCTGCTGGATAGGAGAGGAAATGGACAGAGAAATGGAGTGCTAAGTATACTGACAACTCCAAATTGGCTGACATTTTGTCTCCCTAGCTTTGCGACGAAAAGAGAAGAAGGAAATTGTGTGTCTATGTTTGTAAATAAATGTGTTTCCTCGGCCATTACTGAGTGACACAGTGTTGGGGGGGTAGTGACAGTTCTACTTCAGCCAATCTAGCACGTTGCACCCATGGTAACATTGTTCATGGTTACATTTTCTACATCTTACGGTGGCTTCCTCCCAGTGTGTCGTGGCATGACTTGGACTGCTGTGTGTATCAACACTTACAGTGCCGCCTAAATGTGACAATGGCCAAATTGACCACGGAGCACGCAAATATTTGTAGGACTACACAGAGTAATACTAACCTGATGTGAACCCATATGGTTCCTCCGCTGTCGATACAGGAGAAGCTTCCAATAGAGAAATTAATTGTATCACTAGAGAGCAAACCTTTCAATTTCCTCAGAGACGGAAACGGGGTCCCAATATTAACTTATCTTATTGATTGTAGAAGAGCTGCTCAATCTTCCCCATCTAAGCAAGCTTCCTTGTGATCAGGATCGCTATACAATATATGTCATCTCAAATCTTGATATAATTTTCTGTAGTGTTCAGTGGTAATGGTATTTCCTTGATGAAATGATAGTCCTCAATAAAAAAATTCTTGTGCATGATCAATTCTTAATATTGCATTCAACATGGCGTTCCAGCGACAGCACCCATCTGACCCACAATATGGTCGAGGGTCACTTCTTCGCGCGGATGAATACAAATGACAATCGGTGATGGAACTGTTTACTAGACGTTTCTATTAATGGAGTGGACTGGGGATTTGGAATGGTGGATACTTCTGTCACTGGAAAATACCTATTTGTTGGTTTAAGCTTTCTTTTAATCACAAAATATATATATTTTCCTTAAGTTGTGCTTTTTGTCAAGAACTTTTAATTTTTGAGATTAGAGAAATAGTTTTCTTTTTGAATCTTGATTGTGATTCTTGCTTCTAATTTAACGTTTGGCTATCCAACTATTCCCTTTTGGTTTCTGTGTACTTAGGGATTACAGGTTTCAAGTGAGGCGATTTATTCTAAGCGTTAAGAGCAACAGCCTTGCTCCGTTGCTGAGTAACATGTATGAAGGCGAGTGGTTGGCTGAGATTTTGATACAACAGTTGTGATAGGATTGTTACAACTTCATTAAAAACATATGTCATCATGTGTATATAACAAACATTGACAAGAGCTTGACATGGTTCTGTGAGGACTTGGCTGGCTGACATGATGCAGCGATGATTTAACCACGGAACCATGGATAAATTGGTTTTTCGTACCTGGTTACAATAATCTGTCATCATGTCAATGAAACAGTAAACTACTTTTGTAATTATGTGGATATTTTCTGTTCCAGATATTCATTTAATCAAAATCTGTTGTATCTGCTTGGAAAGCTTTGAACGTACTATGCAACCAACCAATGATAGACATTATCGTAGGAAACTTTGCCTTGCCTGTTTTTAATAGTTCAATTTTGAAATGTCTTTTATAACATTTGGTTCAAAGATTTATTAAAACATACCTGGTAAACTTTATTGATTTTACAGCAATTATGAAACAAATTATAGCAACTTATATCAATCACTCTTGTTGGCCCGGATGTAACAGCGCTCAGGGGGGATTAATATGGAAGGAAACTCCGAGTAATCCACATGGTTGGACAGGTGACACCCATACCTTTTAACGTCCAATCGGGGAATGGAACCTCAGTCATCTTGGTGAACGGTGAGTGTGCTATCCACTGCACCACCTGACTAGCCTGAAAGATTAATTAAATTTTCGATGTTTATTTAAATTGTTTTTGAAAAAAATAATTCAACAGGATACAACAATAGTTTTCAGTGGGCACCTCTACTCGATCAATATTTGAGGGTGAAAAAAACTCTCCAGATTTGCGAACAACCTTCTAAATGTGTTGACTAGCGAGCATTTCTTTGAGGCATTGGTTTTCAGTACCCAGAACAAAGTGCAAACATATTAGAAACCAGCGTTTCTCCAAAGTTTGTTTGATGTTACTCATGATGGAAGGTCTGAGAACACAAAGCTCACCGTAAATGATGTGTTGGTCTTCAAATGAGAAAACCAGGTCTTTGATTTACAACGCTCTAGATGTGGCCGACATTATGTCAGAGTTGATACCGATTGTTTGCCAAGGGAAACTTAAAATTTCACCGATTATTTACACATTATTGTTTTACGATAGTGACATAACCACACCAATGCAGGTTGTTTTCCCCACTGTGTAAACATTGTCGTCGGTACTTCAGAGAATTGTACAGCCTGGTAAATATCTCTAGCAGACTATTCCTGTTGGAAGCCAGTCACGAGGACGTATTGTTTCCCTCCTTGTCAGTAAACTGCACCAGTCCAACCATTACAAGTTTTAGACATAAACTGCTACAATAGTGCAGCTGTAAGTTGGTCTTAACAGCATACAGTGGTAAGTGGTTAGCATCAGCAATGAGTCAGGACAGTAACGGTATTGAATCAGTACGATAACAATATAGAATCAGTAAAGTGTCGGCATTGAATCAGTACAGTAGCAGTGTGTGTTGAATCAGTTAAAGTCAGCATTGAATGGGTACAGTATCAATATTTGAATCTGTACAGTATCAATATTTGAATCTGTACAATAACAGTATAGAATCGGTAAAGTGTCAGTGAATCAGTAAAGTGTCGGTGAATCAGTAAAGTGTCAGGGAATCAGTAAAGTGTCGGTGAATCAGTAAAGTGTCGGTGAATCAGTAAAGTGTCGGGGAATGAGTAAAGTGTCGGGGAATGAGTAAAGTGTCGGGGAATCAGTAAAGTGTCAGGGAATGAGTAAAATGTCGGGGAATCAGTAAAGTGTCGGGGGAATCAGTAAAGTGTCTGTGAATCAGTAAAGTGTCGGGGAATCAGTAAAGTGTCAGGGAATCAGTAAAGTGTCAGTATTGAAATAGTATAGTATTCTATGCTTATAGAGAAGACAACGATGGTGTTCTATTCCACACAGCTTATCATTATGCCCTGGTGCATTAAATTCATGTTGGGTTTAGTGATAATTTTCAATATTTACTAAGAAAATAAAGGTTGAACAAGTAGAACTGTTCAAAATTAACCTGCAGGGTAGTATTCTAAAGTGTGAAATTGTAAATCCCTCGATAGGTTACTGTAGAATTGTATCCAGTCAGCATGTTATAAATACCAGATCTTGTGAAATACTGTATAGGTTGGAAATTTTACGTGTGGAAGTGTTTCCATTGTGACTGAAACTGTTGGCCATGAGAGATTTTTACAAAATAAATAATAATTAAAACTAGAAAACTTGAGAAAAGTGTCTACCGTAGCAGCATCACTACCTAATGTTGTTATTGCTGACCAGGGAGTTACAGAGGCTGATGGTGTAGAAGGCATTTCAGGGCCTGCTCGGATAAGAAATAGAGAAACAGCAGATACTTTTCATCACTCAACAACTGCTAGTGTGAAAAAATGGTAGAAACAGTACTATGTTGATAGTCATCAGTCATTGACCTGCTCAAGTCGGAAAGACGGATCATAAAAAAATCAAGAAAGACTTGGGTAGGTTGGATAGACAGATAATAAACAGTGGAGAAAACAATGGTAATAATCAGCGGGTGATGTTCTCATGTCTGTTCATGATGGTTTGGCTGATCAGCAGCATAGCCTACATCTAGATATATGCAGGTGTGATGGGAGCAAGACATTTGTCTTCACCATATTTTCTGGTAATGCTGTAGAACAGCCGAGGATGCATGTATGGACGAACACGATACTCCGTGGCTTCTAGCTGGAAAAAAAGGTTTAAATTGACAAATGGACACTCAAAACAGCCTTGTCAGATTTTCCGTAGTGAGAATGCGAGGATTTTTTTGCTGTAATATGATTGGCCAGGACTTGTCAAATTCTACACCCGAGTTAGGAACTGTTTTTGACAGATTGCAATGGTTATCTTCAACCTAGAGGTTTTGTTATGGGAGGTGAAACCTAGCATCACTGAAAATGATTTGACGGTGATGGGGGTGCGGCATACTGCCTGTGTACAACCAGGCAATGCAGCCACAGTGTGGACTCAGGGTGTTTCTAAAATAATCAAACAGAGAAGGGTCTAAATTGGTGTTAATTAGCCACCACTGCCGGTGAAGACATCTTCTGTTCCGACGTGGCAAAGATTGACAATTTACTCCGATCTGTTCAATAGATTCTCCCTTTAAGGTACGACCAGCCAAGAAGTTTTTTCGGCAGTGTTCTTTTACGAAATCAAATCTTAAGCAGTGATGAGAGTTATGGTCTTATGGCCGAGGAAATGTGTTATATTTTACCAGACGTGAGGAAATTAGACTCCTAATTGATGGTTATTGTAATAATATTGTTCTAATAATTTACAGGCAAATTTTTCATTGATTATGAATAAAAATAATACAAGTTATTTTAGAAGCCATATATTTCTTATCTCTTTAATTATTTCTCTAAAAGATATACTATCTGAAAAACTAGTTTTGTTAAATTTCCATTACAATTTGACATAGTTTCCCAAATTGGGACAAATTCAATTTTAATTTCCTCTTAAAAATCTAATAAAAAAAGGGTGCCTATTTTTATATCCGGTTGAGATATACTTTGTGACAATAATACAGAAATATCGCACTGATGGTGAAACTATGTTTAACATACCAGTGACGTTACCTCATTCTGAGTGACATATGAGATCTACCAGATTTAGATTGACGTAATTAGAAAATATTGAGGAGTTGGAGTGATTTATGTGGCTATTTTCCATACTTACAACATGATGTTACAGCCGAATAATTGCCTTATATTTTCAGTGATCGTAACAGGGTAATACGAATTATGGACTGGTATAGGGAGGGATACAGGAGTTTTAGACTTTATGTAACGACTCTCATTTGACACAATATCAGATCTTGCACAAGTTAAATTCTGTATATTTGATGTAGTAATGGCTAAAAAAGTGGTCTTGCTGAAATCTTTGGGATATGTGTCATGAAATATATGTGTGGAGATAACGGGAAGGTTTGTGTACGGAGCTGTGGAGCAGGGATAAATTAGATGTTTGTGTTACATAAAGATCCTGATATACAGGTTAGCAGTAGGCCTTGGCATTAGTGCAGTGTGATAGAACGGTTTATACAGTTCAGTTTGAACACTAAATCACACATATGGTAACACTAACGCCCACATAAACAAGTGCTTGCATGTGGGTAATGGTCCTCGGACTAATGGCACCCAAGATATCTCCAACAACATTCATCTTCCAACATTTTTGGATCGGCTTCATTTCAAATTTTGATAAAAACAGCCTTTTGTATCGTTTTTCCCTTCCACATTCATTAAGATTTTTGGCATTTCTGATTGATTGAAAATAAGATTATTTTTTATATTTATATGTATATGTGTATACACTTGTATAAATATTTCATTTAAATTGAAACTTTATGATCAGACATCAATCAATTAATTAACTGAGAACTTGTGATTAGAATACATGTTATGCTGGTGAGCTGTCAGCCCAGTTGTTTGCTTTGTAAGCACTGTGTTACTTTAGTTGGTTTTGCACCTTGTGTTCACTAAGGGATTTTAATTGACACCATCAGGCCTTTAATTTGCTTGTTAATTCATCAACATGCCTGAAGGCACCAATTAGCAGGCGTGCAGTTTGAAATATGTGTGTTCAATAGCTTGTGCACATGGGAAATCGTAATCCTAGATCGTAATAGGGAAATAAATGATTTGGACTTGAAAAAAATATGATATTTTTTTTTTAAACCAGTTTATAATATTAGATAAATATTTGGAATTTAAAAAGGTGTCTGGGTAAAAATTGCTCTAAACTATTAAGATTAAATTCCAATTTTTCCTTGCATTCCTTTATATTAAATTTTAAAGATTTATTGATATAGATAGCCATTGATAACATGAAAGTAAGGCCCCACGATAGCGATCAGTTATACCAATATCACAGTGACTAACTCAGGTGTAATTAGGAAGTAGATAATGCGTGTATAAAATACCTTTACGAAGCCAGAGCTACTACACATATCTGTGGTGTGTATAATGATAGGGTTAACATCCATCTTTTATTTTAACATTCTGACATTTATATATAGAATACAGCCGTAACATTAATGCAGTGTTGTGGGACTGCTTTTGTTCTTGGTTGAGTCAGACCTCAGGTATGTGTAAGTTGACAGGTAAGATACAGGTGATACTCGTTAATATTGGACTCCGGCCGAGACAACTTCATCATACCTGTTAGTCGACGGCTCTCTACTGACAGACGCTTCAAACGTTTAATGTGACATTATAATTCCAAAAAGATTTTTAATATCCTTTAAAGCTGCCTTGGTGATCAGAGTGAAGGAGATGTTGTCCGTGACAACAGTCATCTACACCTGACACAAACATTGTGGGGATCAGACACACTCCTCAAACATTTTAACTCCGCTATGTTCTCAAAACGATTTTTAATACCCAATTTTGGTCTAGGAGATATGAGAGGGGTAGAGGGAGGTTTAGGGGGAGGGGCATTGCATACTGTCTGTAAACAGGACATAGGACTCCCAATGACTCTACAATATATGTAACGACTTTACCAACTAGGTCCCATTTGGTTTTGTGTAGGAATTAAACTGGAGGGAACGTGTACCTTGATGTAGGGTAATTCACTGACAATTACAGATGGTGTAGTGTAAGGTTAGGTGACTGGTAGTAACTAGGATCACAGCCTAAGATAAAATCAAACTGGTAAGATAAATGGTGACTTTACAGAATTTAAAGGTCAACACAGAGTAAAGCTATATATAACAGTTGTAAGGATATTATATCATTATTTCATATAATCATTGATTGGATTTGAAAAAACTTTTGTGTCCTGATATCACATCATGTATCAAGGTGTTGATAACAGTTTCAAGGTCGTGGTCATGGTTACAAAGTCATGATTTTAAGGATTCAAGTTGCTGGTAAAAGTTTCAAGGTCTTGATCAAGGTTACAATGTCATGATCAAAGTTTCAAGATCACGATCATGGTTCAAGGTTGCAATAGATGATGTAAGGCTGAGTCAAATTCTTTAACTTCTTTCAGAAGATTTCGAGAACTTGGTCTCGGTTTCATGGTCTTAATCAAGGCTTTATTGTGGTAGTCATGTTTCTAGGTCGTAGTCTTTTGTTCTACGTTCATATCTTATTATTATTTGATACAAATGATAGATATATTTTCAGAACAATTTGTGGACGCCATGTTGGCTAACGTAGTAATGACAGTGGTACTGTATGTGACAGCAGTATAGTATACTCTGAAGTTAGAAAATGAGATAAACATCTTAGGATAATGACACGAGATGAACAAGGGTACATAATGTCATTATTATAAATTAGTAATTTGTGATGAGGAAGTTGATGAGTCTGAATTGTCCCAGCCCCCATAAATGTGTACGGATGTCAAACTTGCTCTCTTATAACTTTGAAGTGGTGACACTCAGATTTGAATAGGGCCATTTCCGAGTCCTCCAATGATACTAATAGCTCCCAGTTATTGGGTACTTGTATACAAGGAGGTGATATGCCTATCAGGGGCTAGTTGGCTATCAGTTTTCTCAGGGGTACTGTTGGGAGAGACAATTCTGTAATGATGGTTTGGTACATTGCAGAGAGAAGTTTCAAAGAGGTCCAGTTGTTACAGACGATGTAAAGATAAACTATTTCATTCTGATGGTCAGTTTGACTTTCGGGCATGCCAACATACCGCGTGTTACACAGAGGCGTTAAAGTCTTGTCACATACAGTAATCACTTTGGGTTCTCCCAAGTGGTTGTGGTGCAGTCTGCGGGACAGGAATGTTGTCATCAGTCGTCACCAGATGGGGTCTGGAGACACCGTCTCTTTTCTCTACTCCACTACCTCTCCCTGATCGCCTCTACCCCCTTATTTTCTGAAAACTGATACCCAATATCTTCAGCAATTGAGCAGTTATATATGGTGCTAGATACCTCTTTCAAGGATTGACCAATCATGTGAAGGCTTACAGGTTCATCAACCAATCATATGATCCGACAGTGTCTAGCCCTGATGATGATGACCCAGATGTTTTGGTGTTTAGGTGTTTTATGGGCATGATAACATGTCATTAGTAAGGCCGAGTCTTCAAGTCCCAACAATGGGCTGGGTGGCTTGTCATTAGCATGGTATAGTCTATACGACCCAACAATAGCTTGGCGGTTTGAGAATTAATTCTACTAGTCTCCTGTCCTGCCTCCTCTGCAGGCTGTTAAAGTACGTTGTGTAATAGAAATTCAACGTATACATCTGATTAAACAAAATGGTGAGTCGTCTGAAAAAGTTATTCAGTTTTCTATCTTGATACTTTAGTTATACAAATGTTGAGTCAAATCTTTTTTTAAATTTGGTTTAGATCATTGCCTTTTCAGTTTTATCAAGTGTGTCAATTTTTTGTTTGGCGTTAAAAACCATTTCAGATATAGCAAGTTTTCTATTGTACTATTAGACAAGAGGTCGTGGAGTGTAGCTGATTAACTGCCTGCTATAAAAGCTGTCCTTCAGAGAAGGTTTTATATTGTGGTATAAAAAATACAAATTCAGTTTAAACATTTTGTGGAAACCTTTTTGAGATGATAGATTTTGGTCATCACCTCGGTTATGTCCTTCGTGATGGATGGTAGAGAGGTTCAAAGGTCAGATGGTTTACTAGTCCACCAACCTTTCAACTAAACAGAAACGACATCGCCTCATTTTTCATCAAATGAATTGGATGTCTTTTGTTGTGCAAGAAATGATTATGAATGTATTCTGTGTGGTGTCCTAAGGTATAGTGACAATTGCTAAAGGACAGTCGTGATGATGGATGGAGAAATATAACGTTCAGACAAATCGTGTAGAAATTACATACAGTAAATATGCACAAACAAATTATGTGTGTTATAAAACAGATTTTCAAAAATATGAATAAATGAATGTCTTATAGTTCATAAATAGATTACTTTGTAGCAAAAATGTTATAATAAAAATTTAAAGAAAACCCAAATATTCATCCTGAAAATTTTGTCTTGTAATGTTAAATTTTCTGTATCAAAATCCAAGTACATTTACCATAAATTATCCTCGAGTCTAATATTGTGCCTTTAAGCTGGCTTACCTAATAATTACATTTAAAACACACATTAAAATTTAAATTGAATTTTCCCTTCCAAAGAAACATATTCAATCCGACCTTGGAAACCATCTCTCCAAGTCTTGTTTAAAAGTCTGAGAGATGGCGTAGATTATTGTGGTATATGTAATATCCCTCCATTGTGTGTATATTGATTTACAAACTTTAATGAAAAGTAAAAATGAGTTTTTAAGTTGTGTATTCAGTAATTTGGTGTAATTTGGATGACAATGGAAAACTGCAGTCATATTTGTGTTGTGCTAATATGGGGAAATAATTTTTCTGATAAATCTTTATTCTTTTTATTGAAAATTTAATTTCAGGGGGAAAAATGACATCTCAGATTTAACTTAAAAATGAGGAAAGAATTCATAGAAATTTCAAATTTTCATTTTCAATGGTCTTTTTATTGAGAAACATGTACTGGAAAAGCAAAAATTTGTGAAAAAAAAGAACATTGCATGTGAAAAAAGTTTTTAATTTTGATATTGAATTAGGCTAATAATGAAGTGTTTGTGCTTGTTAACCGTCTTTGGTTTGAAGTGGCATTGATGATGTCCTTTTGTAACTTTGTTTTCCTTTATATTTTCAGTTGTATTACTAGACACAACAAAAATAAGCCGACTAGAATGGACAACATACAAAGGTGGTTCTCAAGACAACACAAACAATGGGGTAAGTTTCCTTAATGTACTCCACTTTAAGGGATCTTGTGCAGCATATTCAGTGACATTTTATAAACTGATCAAACTCGGGAATTGAGAGAAATAGAGATGGGACAAACAAATGATTGGTCATGTGACTTGTTATTGTGGAATGATCAAAAATGGGAGAAAGAAAAATTTGAAATACAAATTACTCTAAATCTATTTTGCATTTATATGTTGGGTTTAGTTACCAGTAGAGTCCCAGATCAAATTCATTTTGTAAAATGTGTGAACTTTTTGATTAATGAGTGTCTGGTCAACTGTTTCCTGGGGATTTGACTGGGTAATAAAAGATGGCCTAATAGGCTTTGTTTGCAACGTAGTTGATGAGATCCCATGTATCAGCAGTAGAATGACAAAATAGCCATTCTTTATAGTGGGGGGACTGCAGAAAAGTTTAAATGGTGTCAACGCTGTTTGAATTTAGTAGTATTTTGGAGATACAGATATAATATATATAAAAATGTTGATGAATTCAAGGGGTACAAACTTCGGTGACTTTATATACTGGAGTGACAGTATATACACTGGAGTGACAGTATATATACATGGACATGTGTGAAGGGATCGTGGATCTGTAATCCTGTCAATGGAAGCTGGTACAAAAACAGAGAGATTTAGACAGTTGTGTGACTGTATAAAGGGATCTGCTGGTAAATGGCTGTGGGGTGTCGTCCAGTGGGCCCTCCGTGACAACGTCGTATAGTCGTCATGTAATTGATGACGGCGGCACAGCACGCCGACCTTGGGGACTGACAGTCAAGGCCAAAGATCACAAAATTTTCAACTACAAAAAAATGATTTAGATTTTTCTGTGGCTCTGATGTGAAAGTTGTCTTTTACATGGTTTATTGGGAATGAGGTTACTCTTTGTCTTAAATTTACATGGTCTTTTGGGAGTAAGGTAATCTTAATATATCATTGCTGTATTAATTGACATTGTCTATTTGTCACATCTTATAATGGTGTAATCGGAGTAGGTTGCATATTTCTATGATCTGGTGGGAATAAGGTAGTTTCATATCTATACACGTTTTTGGCAGTAAGATAACCCTATATCTCTACATTGTCTCCAAGGAATCAAGAAGTTGTGCACAAATTATTACTCCTTTTTTTCCAGAGTGAAATAAAAGGAACAATACCTCTTAATTCTGTTACATTCATGGTTTGTTTAATACCTTCGTCCTTCAAAAATTTGGATCCGAATGTTTTTGTTGTATTCAAGGAGATTTTGAAATCTTACAAATGGAGAGTGTTATCTACTAAGCTCAAGATCAATAACCACAAGAATTATGATCTTGTCAAAGTAATGATGTGGCTGGGTTATTATACAGTATGAAAACACAAAAATGCTGACCGTAATCTCATCGCGAGATTGGCATGACCACCACTGCCACCGTCTCCCTGGCGATGTCCACATCGCACCAATCACAGGCTGTGGACGTCCTCCAGTGGCTTGGGGTTTACTTGAGGGGGTCATTGTGCTGGATGAATTATGATTTGAAACACAATGTTGTAACATTGATCTCAATATTTTTACATGTCTGGCACTACTGGAACATGTTTTTCCTTGCTTAAATTTTACAGAAAAAAATCTAAATGAAGCGCAAACACATTCACATTATAGTTAGTTAATCCTCAAGAAGTAGAATTAATTTTGATAATCAAACACTTAAGTTCGTTGAAAAAAATCTTTTAGGTGAACATCTTTCCTGTAAAAGCACTTTGAGTGATTCTTTGTTAACATATGAAATTCTGTGGAAGAAAATGAGGTATCGGCCACTTCACCACTGACATACTGCAGTAATATTTACGGAGGGTTTTAAATTAAACCTCAAACACGAACATACATTTTAATTTGAAATCTCAAGTACCTGCAAAATACATAGATAATTTTGTGGCTTCTTTCTGACATAAAAGAAACTGGAATATAATTTGTCTTGAGTATTTTGTAAGTTTGAGAAATTTAAAGTTTTTTTGGTCTGGAGTAATTTCAGCATGGTGTAAAATACATGTCCTTTCTGTGGCCCTGTGTATTTGGGTGTTGCGTCTTTGGTGAGATAATGCGTGTGACGAAGTGTGAGGACTCGGTGGTGTTGACTTAGTCAGAGGAAGAGGTGGCGTCGACCAACACGTCCCATAGTACATACCTGTGCAGGACAAAACACTACAATCTCTATACAAAATACAACTATTCTTCTCCACCAGAAAAACTCACAAATTGATTTTCTAACAAAGGATAACACCAATAAGAAATAAAATGTTTACGATTCATTCAGTTTTGAAGTTGAGAAATTTGCTATAAAATTATTCAATTACTGAAAGGTTGAACAGTTGGATTTATATTTCATATGATAATAAAAAAATATATGATGGAAGACTACGCTGATAAGTTTGAAAAATTTAGGAAATTTGTAATAATTTATACCATGTATAATATCAGAAAATCTCTATCCTGCATATTATCCAATCAAATTAAAATATTTGTAGTAATTTGAGAACATCAGTGAAGAAAAAATTGTATTGAAATCAGAAGATATTGATTTCACAAATCTAAAATCATTATTAATAACATGAATGTAAAATATCTGCATGTTATATTAGTTGGGAAAGAATCTATTATTGGATTAAAGTCAATTAAGTACTAAAGAAAGTCGTCGGATAAAAGACTGGTACAGTGTCCAAGATCATCACCTGTGTAATATAGAGTTAGAATGTTATTTCAGGTAATTCCAATTGTATTAACCACCACTATCACCTGTGCAATATAGAGTTAGAATGTTATTTCAGGTATTTCCAATTGTATTAACCACCACCACGTCAAATTACACCACTGTAAGCTCTCGTTAAAGGTAGTGACATCATAGGTAGTAACCAATCTCACAAATAATTATAAAAAATATTGTGTACATATATTCTAGAATTTCAACATCTAGCATATTGTTCAATGCCTTGTGTATTTCTTGCTAAGACTCTACATGTGATAGATGGTCATTCACCACAAAAAACAAATGTAAAGGAATTTGAGAAATTGACAACTATGAGTTCAAGTAGGAGGAATGCTCTTTTCACTGACTTGTATAGAAAACATGAATTTGTACACCATTATATGGGGATCGATGGAAGTGCTGATACAGGGTTGAAGTGTAGGGTAGCTTTAGGGTTGAAGTGCTGGGTGTCTGTGTGGAGTAGATTTGTCAGGTTTACCCCTAAATGTATAAAGACCAATGAAATATTGGAAATTTTGTCTGGGTGACGACTGTAGATGTGTGGCATTAAATACTACCGTAAATGTCTTAAAAATTGTCAGAAATTTCATTAAGAAACATATTTATTGACAAAAACATCCCATACCTGGTAACAAGCACAACCATTTTCATTACAGTTCAGAATAGCCCATAATGCTGTTTCGTTATCCGAATAGACACACCCCATGTCCAAGCTATTTATGTGTGTTGGCCCCTGGGTTTACTGTAGGATAAATATGTTAGGTAGATATGACAATATTGATCAATCTGCTAAAGTTACCTGTCTCTGGTTGTGTGGTTTTGGTAACTTCAACAAACAGTAAGCAGAATGAAAAAAAAGACATCTGAAACAACCTTTATGCTCTTATTGTACACAGCAAGGTATTAGGTTAAGAAGTAAAATATTAAAATATATTTTTGCTATTATAGATGCCTGATATTTATACCTTTTTTATACATATTTTAATAAATTTATCATATATATACACCATCATATGGATGAACTACTTAACATTTCAACACTTCTAATTATGTGATGATGGAAACTTTTATAGATATTAATAAATTCCACTTGAGTAGAGATGTGGCTGTTTTTTATTTTTTATTTTTTTTAAATGACATTGGAAAATTTAAATTTCAGTTGCCATAAATAATATGGTGTTTGTACAAGTGCATTTTTGTTGTATTTATGAAAAAAACACCTTTTCAACTGTCAACATGTAAGAAAATTGCGATAGAGCAAATATGAAAATATTCGTTGGACCTGTTTTTTCAACAACAAAGCTTACGGTGGGGTTGAACCATAGCTAACCTACTCGCATAAAACGTAGGTGGGTATCAGACCTTTTAAGTCATTATAGGTGAAAAGCTATAAACTGATATCCCATGGACAGTTTTACACAGAAGCTGTAAAGGTGGGCCACCTTTGGTACAGACCAAGTACAACATCATTAAAACGTCTGTGGTACAAAAGTCGTAGGGTTGGCTGTAGATGGGGTAATTATAGAGTATGTACAACACCCGTTTACTGACGGGAAACACAACACCGCCCCGTTTACTGACTAGGGACGGATTGGGGACGGCCACAGGTTGGTGGTGGGCATGGCTAGCCTATTTGTGACGACCCCATAACGTTAACGTCTGCTGACCAAACCAACCTAATGCTTTATCGCACCTGACCTTAGTCAATATTGTTGAACAATAAGGGGAATCTCTTCTTACTTCAGTACAGATTACTTCACTATGTTAAAGCCATTTCAGACTTGAGCTGAGGGATTGTGCCACAATGAAGTATGGCTTTTTGATAACATGTAGAGATATTTTTCAGCTTTATGGTGAAAATTGAAACCGAAATTGATGAGACATATTTTGATACCGTTGACAATGGCCCCTGTCATCAGAGCTATAGACGAAGTATATTTAAATCCATCCACAGTAAGCCCGCTAAGTAGAAACACCAACACCGCGGTAGTGGTGGGGCATTGTACCCAGAGCTGAGGGGTGTTTGCTCAAGTGCCGTGCTTTGTGTGCTACACCCGTACCCTGAATTGGCACCTAATGGAAAGAAAATATGTCCTCTTTATGGTGTAATGCTAAGAAAATAAAAATGTACTTGAGAATAAAATGGGGTCCCCCTCCTGGTGATAATTGGTGCCCGTGTCAATACCTGTAGGTATGTTTTACCTATACAGAATACAGGGTTGTCTGTACAGGGGATAGATATATACAGGGGGAGCTGTTATTAATTGAGTGTCATTGGGAAGGGACCGTTTATTTTATAGAAAAATGTTTACATTTCATTATGGAAGGTCCAGACATTATTTTATATGAATATATGTCCTCTAATAACAAACACAGATGCTGATAATATTAAAACCACATGCCAGATATCACATATGTTGGGAGGAGAGTCTTGACATTACCAGAGCAGTACGTATACTTTGTGATGCCAGTATAATAATAAACTGATATAAAATAACCCATCATGAAGTTTAATTTGATAATTATTTTGTGAAAATGTGAGTTATTTGATAAAAAAAAATTCACAAAATTTATTTTTAAAATTAATATTTCAAAATTAACATTATACGATTTTTACCACTGGTTGCATATTGATGGTTTACAAGTTTCGGTAAATTGAAAGGTTGTCTCTCGACATCCAGCATCATCGTACTCAATAACATCTAACTCCGGAGCTAGATGTGACGTGACCTTCACATCAACTTCCTGTATAACGTGTTGTAATATCTCATTTCATTTTAAACTATTTCAATTGCGTTTAACATGAGATTTTCTACAGCCATTAAGGCCAAGCGGTTTGCTGGCTTTAGAATGGTGTTTTATGAGATGTTAAAAGCAGGAACAGACCCCGGCATTTAATTGTCATGGCGGAGAAATTTAACTAATTGATCTTTTATTCTTGTTCCTATCACCGGTAACGGACTTGATCCAAATATTGGCAAATAAAATTGTAAAAAAAGATGAACTGAACACCAGCATAGTAATCAATCATTTAACTGTTAATGCCCAACAACAGGTTCTAAGTCAATCAAGTCCGTAGCCCACTATTCTACTGTTTAAAATTATTCTGTTTTAAGACAGTGTTTAAAAAAAATTAAAACAACACGAGATACATGTATATTTCTTTTTTCATTAATTTCTTCTTTGATACATGCATATTGTAGAAATTTTGTTAAAAAATCCTTATGCCTTCAGCACACATTAAGCACATTTAGGCACGCCCTTAAATTACCTTAGCTGTTATAAGGAAGCTAAACTCTATAAACCAAACGGCTTGGACACCTAGAAATATTTTTTTGTTTGACATACAATCAACATTCAGATTACATAATTAAGACATTGAGACTAATAAAGTAAGTGATCAGGCCAATTTTACCCAACAGATAAGCTGGGTTGACATCAACAGACAGCTTTGGCCTTCTACTTTATGGGGATACCTTGGTGTAGGGTCGGCTTTAAACCCACCATACAAATATTGACAAACTACGGAGTTGTTCTCTAGGGCAGAAAAATAACAGGCCAAAAAATCTAGCTTGAATATTTCCCAAGATGGCCGTTATATGCCTGTGTTGAGATATAAAACTGTCTCGTGCTTGGAAAAATATGAGGACTGAATAGTCCTAGTTAAAGGCTCTAGCTCTATGACGAACCAAAAGTGCCACTCGCTCTCCTAACTGTACCTAAAACAGAAACTGTTGTTATACCACTCGCTCTCCTAACTGTACCTAAAACAGAAACTGTACCACTCGCTCTCCTAACTGTACCAAAACAGAAACTGTTGTTGTACTACTCGCTCTCCTAACTGTACCTACAACAGAAACTGTTGTTGTACCACTCGCTCTCCTAACTGTACCTAAAACAGAAACTGTACCACTCGCTCTCCTAACTGTACCAAAACAGAAACTGTTGTTGTACTACTCGCTCTCCTAACTGTACCTAAAACAGAAACTGTTGTTGTACCACTCGCTCTCCTAACTGTACCTAAAACAGAAACTGTTGTTGTACCACTCGCTCTCCTAACTGTACCTAAAACAGAAACTGTTGTTGTACCACTCGCTCTCCTAACTGTACCTAAAACAGAAACTGTTGTTGTACCACTCGCTCTCCTAACTGTACCTAAAACAGAAACTGTTGTTGTACCACTCGCTCTCCTAACTGTACCTAAAACAGAAACTGTTGTTGTACCAGCCAGGCAGTATCCCAATAGAACAATACCCAGATATGATCAGAACTGATTTCTTCCTTTTTTATGTCAAGATAAAATCCTTTCAGGTCGAGCACAAACAATCAAATATATGTTCATAGAAAAAAATTGCCACAATGACAAAAAGTATCATTATCAAAAACACCCATGAATTGCTGCCCCAGCAAACTTTTTGTGGAAGTAACATATTTAATCATGTAAATATTGAACATATCAGAATCATACACGGATATATTTCAAAATTACTTTGATTTTTCTGTGACTGTAGGGTCCAAAACTCGACATTAAACTTCTCCATCACACTTGAATGGTCAGAATGACCATTGTCCAGCTGTGCATCCTTAAGGCACTGATCACCGAATCTAGTAATCCCGGATTTAATTTCAAGCCAGTTTTCATGGTGACTTAAGTATTTATCGGGACCACAGATGTCTGTAATCCCCTTTCCATTCAATATGCATATGAAAATTGGTTACACCATATAATTCTGTGTACATTTAGAATTATAAACAGTTCTGTGATTTTAGGAATTGATCAAAACAATCCCGATTTAATTGTATAATTTAAGTATTTTAGTTAAAAATGACCCCAAACCAGGAAATAGAGACCAAGTTTAACGCAATTCAATAATATTTGAGAAATCGTGTGGAAAGAATTCTTTTATTAAAGACTGACACGATGCAAGACAGTTTCACATTTGTTGCTAGGCGACCGCATTGCACCAATGATATAAAACCAGTGGCAGTGCCTTCACGTCCATTGTGGGGGCCACACATAAGTAGCCACTCTTGTGATACATATTTCACGCCCGAAGTGGTCAATACAAAGATACAAACGGGACATAAAACCGTGACATAGCTACGGTCAGTTTTTGATTCACCGCCACTTCCGAATAAATCTGCGGGATAAACGACTGCCCGTCCACGCAAATCCTTTGTAGGCTGTCCAGTGGACCCGCGGGATCACGGGGAACCCAAACACGGCACTGTTTGTCTGACTAACGGCTCACAATAATTTAATGTCACAGAAGAAATAAAGTGTTTGAGTAATTGATTTTAGATATACAAGAAAATATATGTGAAACATAGCAGAAAAATTCTTTTCATACAGTGGAATAGGGGTCCAACTATGAATAGGATCATCAATATGTTTGAGACTATTGTTCCGGGGACCTTGTGGAAATGTATACATTTCATTTCCCTTTCTGTTTCTTTGTGTTCAATTAACTATCCACATGAAACATTTAAACATTGATCGGCTTTAGTATCCCGAAGCTGTGTGAAATGTTATTTGACAGTTGTCTTTATTCTATTTTAATAAATTTTAAAGGTGGAGAATTGATTTTGCTGCCATCTCTTTTCTGGTATGACATTCCACGGTAACTCGAACATGCTCAAAATAATTTTTTTTAAAAATATTCCGTTTTATTCCATACACATGAAATAGATTTACACAATTCAATTTTTAAAAAAAGAGTTGCATTTAAAAAAAGATCTTTTGAAACACGTCAATGTTAATATGATTAATTTGAATTTTCGAAAATGTATCTATTGAATTTAAGGACAATTTTATAGGAAGAGTTCTGTATCCAGAGAAATTAACAGAATTATTGTACAGTTCACTGCCTCTGTGGTAAAGTGTATAAGGTGGAAACATCCTATCCTCTATGTTGTAATTCTTTTATCTACCTGAAGAGTTTCCTACATTTAGATCCACCTCGTCAACATTTTCTATAATAATATCTATAGAATTAACTTCCGAGTATTCTGTGATGTTTAATTAGTATGGATTTGTCGAATGTCGGATACAAGTTTTATTTTTGATTTTGAATCATTAGCTGACACATGGTGGAAATGTTCGAGTGAGAGATTTGTCAGGTCAATGTTACACACAGGTTTCAGTTTCCCACACTCCAGCCCCTTACAAACAAACGTACAGATGATGATATCTGTCAGCATCACAAAGGTGCAAACCCAATGAAATGAAAAATAAACACATGAGATGTTAACCTATGATAAATGTACCTGTCAGTGCTGCCGGCCCCCTCTCACACCTACCTACACACCTACCACCCGTATCACATCTATTTATTTTGGTAATGTTTCAAACAAATTTGAATAAGATGCTTATCTTCTATGATAACAGCTGAGAGGGAGAGCTGTTATGGTTGTCTGGATTGTTGATAGGTATTTACTGGTAATAGTAGTAGAATGCTTGTATTTCCAAATCTAAATTGCCAGTGTTAATTTGAACACACCCAGTGGATATTATTTTTCTGATTCATATAGGTATCAATTGGCAGATTTTCTATGATTCTAATGTAATGAAGATTCATGTTAGGAGTTTAGTCATGAAATAAGTATTTGTTCTTTAACCTAAATGTACAAAAAAACGAAGTATACATTCTCAGGAATAAACAGAAACAAAAATCATTATTTTTTGGAAAACAAGCATTGTGGAAAAAGGTTTGTTTGACTTGGAACACATATATATTGAGGAAAAGAGTTCAAGATTAGACTTAAAATCTGCTTCATTCTTTCAAATTACTAGAGAAAGAGTTCAATGTTAGACTTGATTACTTATCATTTCTAGAGAAGGGTTCTTTATTTGTTCTTTATGAAAGACAGAAGAATTTCAACATCAATTCTAGAGAAGGGTTCTTTATTTGCTCTTTATGAAGGACAGAAGAATTTCAACATCAATTCTAGAGAAGGGTTCTGTATTTGTTCTTTATGATAGACAGAAGAATTGCAACATCAAACCTAAAACCTGATAACCATTACAAAATTCACAAAACCCTGTTACATTATGATTTCTTTTACAATTTTTGAAACACAAAACATGGTGAGACAAGAATGGACATATTTTAAGACATAAGAATATATTTTTGCGAGGCCTTGGGATAGGGTGTATATTGTTAGACACAGGGTTAATTCATTGTAATACACAGGGATCCAATTTAGGAGATATGTAGTTTTGATGGGTAGAAATGATTGGAGGAAAATGTCACGAGAATTCGTGAGTGAAAAACTGGATTAGCTTGGAGGCGAATGTGTTATCCTTACTGTAACCTGGTTCTCCCTAAATTAACATTAAAGTTGGGCACAATTGATACTATTAATCATACCCATGGTTTAAATTTCATTAGGCACATTTGCCTTTTTGAGAAAATAGCAAGTTGTTTTGCGGAAGATAAATAATTAAACCGCTGTAATGACAAAATCGGGCCTCAACTTTGGACAAATTCACACCAAAGCCGGCCGCCCAGGGGTTAGTGACAGCCCTTGTTCATGTGTCATTGGTCTCCCCAGACCCCCTGGTCGAGATCAGGCCAGAATCTCAGCAGATGTCAATGGCAGTCGCAGACAAGTAGGAGATTGTTTTATTTCAAAAGTTATGGTAAATTTTCTACAGTTCTGATCATTTTGACATTTAGGTGCTAACAAATGTTTTATTGATAATGTTGTTTTCTTAAATTTCTTGTAGTAATTATATATTAGATACAATCTTCTTTTTTTTTAGTTTCGAATTATGTTGAAGTTTTGTTGAGGTTTACATATTCATATTATCAAACTTTCCGGATATCTACTGGATTCGTCTGATCGGAAGTCTGCACAGAAATAGCTACAGGACTTCATAACACTCTGATGGACACTTGGGAGGCCATCTTTTTTTTAACACTAGCTTGAAGAACTGATGAATTTCATTGTGAACATGGCTAGGTATCTGTATTAATTAAATTTGTGACCTGGCTGTTTGGGTCGAGTCTCCTAGTGGCAGGATATTAACATCATCTCCCATCTTTGTACCATCTAATCAAAGGTCTGCTGGAATTTCTATAAAAAAAGGAACAAATTAAATGCTCGTTGGGTGTATGGAAGTACTGAGATATTTGTAATAGGGCCAGGCTGACATTGATCTCATTGAACCAAACAACTCCATGTCACAAATACATTACAAAAATTATTTCACACTTTGCATTGCAATGGAATTTCAATTTACTGAAAAAAATCTTTAATTAACTTTCAATTGACAGAGAGTATTTTACAACATCTTAAGTAGTAGAACTACAGGGTCGTGTTAGACACTCATACTGAGGGGTCATAATTAACTATACATGAAAACAATGATGAGATCACAACCCATACACATACAAAACATGAAAACAACGATGAGATCACAACCCATACACATACAAAACATGAAAACAATGATTGATGGAATTTAATTGATCACTTAAATTTAACACACAAAAAACACCCTACTTTTTCACGGTAAAAACTTAAACCAGTAGTCTTCCTAGCCATATTTGCCATCAAAGTAAGCTCCGTATCACACAGAAGCTTGCCATATTTGCCATCAAAGTAAGCTCAGTATCACACAGAAGCTTGCCATATTTGCCATCAAAGTAAGCTCCGTATCACACAGAAGCTTGCCATATTTGCCATCAAAGTAAGCTTCGTATCACACAGAAGCTTGCCATATTTCCCATCAAAGTAAGCTCCGTATCACACAGAAGCTTGCCATATTTGCCATCAAAGTAAGCTCCGTATCACACAAAAGCTTGCCATATTTGCCATCAAAGTAAGCTTCGTATCACACAGAAGCTTGCCATATTTCCCATCAAAGTAAGCTTTGTATCACCCAGAAGCTTGCCATATTTCCCATCAAAGTAAGCTCCGTATCACACAGAAGCTTGCCATAGTGTGACTGAAGGGTTGGACACTTGTAGGTAATGCTAGAGAAGCTGTGATGATTTACAGTCACTGTAGAGGCTTCTGTCCCCAATGTATCTCCTATTACCTCACATACACAATTGGCATTTACTGAATTAGCCTACATGAAGTTATTTTTCGTATTAATTACAGATGTTTTTACAGCAGGAAACAGTACTTAGTTGATCTAATATTGGCGATGTTAGGGAGTTCCTGAGCTAAAAAGGAAGATCATTTATCTTGTAGCTTCCTCACTGTTAGCCTAGATCCATTATTTCTGTATTATACACCTGTATCACCTTTCACACCTATTTTCCGTATATTTCACCTACCTGACCTCAACCTGCATGAGACAAGTCCTATCAAGTGATTTGTGATTTAAATCTAGGATAAATCCTTAAATTATAGATCTAACAGCCCAAAAAAACAGTCAAAAATTATGTCTGTAGTTGTTTAAAAAACGAATATAATACTCTAGTTTTTGAAGAACATATATTTCTTTCAACATTTTAAAATTTTAAAAAGTCGATTCCAATATATTTTCCTTAATTGAATTAAAGCACAGGTTTTCCAGGAGAGTTCGACTTACAAAGGCCTGTACAAATATCACGAGTCCTTATTTGGTCTTTGTTAATTAATAGGAAACACATTTTTACAATCAAGTAAGGCGGAACAAATGCAAACTTGCCGACAAAAATGATCTCAAAGTAGAATAGAAAAAAGACCAGTATTATAAATCAAGCTGCATTTGACCTTATTAAAGGCAGATTTAGAAGGATGCAGCAAACCAATATATAAAATGATGGAGTAAGTTTAGTATCAATCAGTGCAGCATGTGTATAAAATAATGTTTATGTTTATGCTGGTGATAATCCAGAAAAAAATTATGGACACCTGTGCAGACAATTCATTGGATGCCATATCTTAAGTGCTACTTTACTCGTATTTCAAACTGTCCGTAAATCTTACTGACTGGCATGTGCTGTAATTTTGTGTGCACCTAAGGTACACAATCAAATAGTGTTGGTGCCATGTCAAACAGCACAATTGGTGTGCCAGAATCAAGTTTGACAAGGGAGATAACTCTTACTATTTCACACATACCATTTGAAAGGTACCATGTGTCCTTAATGTGTCATTAACAAAATAAATCTGATGTAACTAAGACAAGGAAATTGTGAGAGCTTTTACTACTACCACTACTACAATGGGGGTAGTTGAGGCTTGCATTCCAGACTGAAGCCATTGCCACTAGGTTAATTGGTCATTATCTACTGGTCACTTTGTTCGGTAACCATGGACACAAGTGTTTGACCTTATCACTTGAGGTCCTTGTTCAAGGAACTGAAGTGAGGCTGTAAATTGTCAGCTGTACAAATATGGCCATTTATTGTGTTTTCCTCAGTATTCGGTACACCTCTAACTGGTGTAACAGTCTACACACAATATCAGGTGTGAACTATGTGGACAATATTATAATACATTTAAAAGGCTTTCATCAAACTGTTGGCCACATTCATTCTGTACATTGTTTTCCAACCTTTTCGGCTTGAATTTTCAAATAGATTCAATTTTCATAAGCATTTTTGCGGTTGTTTTCATTCCAAAAATATTGAGGATTTAAAACGTGAATGGAAACAGTTGAATACTTTTTGTTCAGTCAATTTTTAGACATGGACAGATTTTAGTTCTATTGACCAATTGATATAGTGAATACTCTCCACGTTCGCGTCGGTCTGATCCCTGAGGGGTGGCGGGGATTTTGTTGACACAACAGATCAGAACTAGGCACCAATATTGTTTTGTGGGGTAATGAAATGTATACACTGGAAAACTAACATGGACAGAATGTAGGGCTTCCAGCACAGGTGACCCATTGTAGGGCGTGGACTACCAGGACTCCGGTTCCCTGGAAGCGGTTCCCTTTTGTCCGCCTGTGATTGTTTTTGGGCTTATGAACCCAGGCTTATATGGCTGTTGATGATTCATTTATTTGAGTGAGGTCAACACTTTAGCCACGGATCGCCATGTGTTACCAAACATTATATGCTAAGCATGTCCGTAAATACATAACTTAAATCCTTTAAGAAAAAGTGTCTCAATAAAAAAAAAATAGTTTTGAACTTTTCAACTCCACTATTTGTTATTACTGGAAATGTTGTTTTTTATTAACTGTTTTAATTTTGTATGTAAGTTTTCTCCCTAGTTCTGATAAAATTTTATTATTTGTGTTAAAATAAGATATTTTTGTTGTTATGGTGTAGATGCCAGCTTAGGGCTCCTATGCTGCTTAGAGTTCTGTTTTATTGAAGAGTTCAGACTCCATGGTTTTATTTGTTATAAAGGATAAATTCCCTTTGGTAAGATTAGACAGAGTTATGACCACGAGAGTACTGTAGCTCCCCTATTGCATGACATTGCAAAGATAAGGCCAACCCAACCGGCCATTAAATGATGATTTATAAAATCAGTCCTTTTTTCCTGAGCCTGTGAGATAAGCCATGCGTTTGGAATCATAAGATTTTCACATTGTTACAGCGAGGTGAACACCCCTCACCTTTAACAGTGTCTACATAGCACAGCAGCTATGGACAAGACGCGTAGCTCGTAGATACAGCCTTTTTTGATTGTTGAGTAAAGTATAACAAATTGTTGATTATCTACGTTGTCAAGCATGTATGATTGTTGTGTAACAAATTAATGAATGAAACTTGACATGTAAACAAATAGAAATTGTCGTTTAAGGGATGACAAATTCCAGCAGTCACAGTTTTAAGCTTATCTATCATATGCCTATTTGAATAGTGGATTGTTAATATAATTTAACTTGACAAGTCTATGCCTCAGATAAGGTAAACAAATCAAACGTTTGAGTTGAACTTCCTATACCTTTCTCATAAAATTTTGTACGCTAGAAATTGGTCTAGATTTCTCCAGACATGTACTGATGTAATTGGTTGTGTTACGATCTTACTATAACTACTCATTACTGATTTTGATCCAATACTGATTCTAGTGGTGAGGGTTGTGGATCAGCTGTAATCATGTCAACCCACTCATATAGGACCTGCATGATGGTCAAATTATCCTAAACATCAAATAGCAATAATCTTAGAATCTTATTTTCTTATAGAGTATATGTATTCCAGGATAGATCCCAAGTCACAAAACGAGCCAATTTAATTATACATTTATAACGGAAGATCAACAGATCTAATTATAGAAACATTAATGCATAAACCAAGGTCATCTGCTTGTTTTATGGTCAGTGATGGAGGTCAGAGGTGAGGAGGTTAGGATCTTGGGGTTGTGGACCGGTAAAGCATGTTGTCCCCAGTAACACCGTGGGTGTCGCCTGTCTTGTTATTGACGCGGGATCGATGACTATACAGAGTTTTACATCTCCGTTGGGACTGGACTGTCCATAGCCTTAGTTACTGACCACTGAAAAATGCCTCCGCAAGGTCAGGCAATTTCCTTCCTGGGATTTATGGCCAGCGAGCGCTGATCGTCATTAGGGACCCGTTTTATGGAGTTGTCCCCTTCCTGTTTAATTTCGGAGTTTGAATTAGCATATGAATTACAGAGAGGCTGACGAGGCAGTGATCAACTACAGGTTTATGTTCACAGCACACGTAAATAAAACCTCCGCAATCGCTTGTCGCACTGCTAATTCTGTCTGGGAAATGCATTCCTTGGAAACTATGAAGGATATTTTTGTTTATATCTCTTCCAAATATTACCTTACATACAATTCCTAATGTTTGGTAAAGTAGAATATTTCTTAATTTAACACAAAAGGTTAATAAAGAGTGTCAATTTGATATTTAACACTCACACTTAGGTGGTAGCGGACTGATATTGATTACAAGTTTGTGTCCTGATCAGGGATCGGTGATATGTAGATAGTACATAGCTCTTAGGCTGGAGGATTCATACGGCTAGGGCACACGCCTACTGTACATATTACTGGGCCAGGTTAACGAGATAGGACCACATGCCTACTGTACATATTACTGGGCCAGGTTAACGAGATAGGACCAACGTATCAAAAGATATCAACAGCTTTCCACTAATTACCAGAATCTTAAAGATATAATAGGTGAACTTCTATACATTTACCTGGTCAGAAACTTAGGAAAATTGTTATGAATTTGCTTGATCAGAAGCTAAAAAACATGCCTTCCTTTGTACCAGTATGTTTTATCATACCAAGGAGAGTCTATTTCAAAAATGTATCTTGATATGATACACCTTCCTCGTTAAAAGACAAATATCAAACTTCATACTATACCTGCGACCAAAATAAGACTTGATTTTGTTTTTGCGCCGTGGAATAGAAAAACAAGTAAGAACGTTTAGCTTAAGGAGAAAGTTTAGACAGTAATGTAATCTTATAATGCCAGCACAGGGATATCAGGTAGAAATAGATTAATTGTAATTTGGTAGGAAGGAGTTCATACATTGGAAAGTAAATTGCGACCTGTGGTTTTGGCTTTCATACCAATATTTCTTTTCATCTTTAGAAAGTTTTAAGATCCATAAAATCATCAAAGACCGCAAGTGACACACTAGCTTTACTTGGACTGAATTGTATGCATGTAGTGTACAGAGAAATTAAATTATGGAATGACTGGACAGTTTAAAAAGGACCAGAGATTTTATAAAGGACAGGAAAATCATTACACAAAGAAACCCATTTTGCACTAACAACGTTTGGTGTGTAAACACCTAGAATGACAGGTGACAAGACCCCCTTGTGTTCTCAACAATCTAGCCCCAAATTGTAGGATTAATAATTTAAGGAAATGCAAAATAATTTTGTTGATGATATATATTTTTTTAATTCTGTTTCAACTTCACTTTGGACATGGATGTTGTAAATGTGTATAATTAATTGTATTGGTATATGGAATACAATAACACATCGTGATGGGGAAGTTCTTTATGGGACTCGTCTGAGACCTCATGTAGTCTCATGTTGTACCTGTAATTATTTATGGGACTCGTCTGAGACCTCATGTTGTACCTTTAATTATTTATGGGACTCGTCTGAGACCTCATGTAGTCTCATGTTGTACCTGCAATTATTTATGGGACTCGTCTGAGACCTCATGTAGTCTCATGTTGTACCTGTAATTATTTATGGGACTCGTCTGAGACCTCATGTAGTCTCATGTTGTACCTGTGATTATTTATGGGACTCGTCTGAGACCCCATGTAGTCTCATGTTGTACCTGTGATTATTTATGGGACTCGTCCGAGACCTCATGTAGTCTCATGTTGTACCTGTAATTATTTACGGGACTCGTCTGAGACCTCATGTAGTTTCATGTTGTACCTGTAATTATTTATGGGACTCGTCTGAGACCTCATGTTGTACCTTTAATTATTTATGGGACTCGTCCGAGACCTCCTGTAGACTCATGTTGTACCTGTAATTATTTGTGGGACTCGTCTGAGACCGCATGTAGTCTCATGTTGTTCCTGTAATTATTTATGGCACTCTTCTAAGACCTCATGTAGTCTCATCTTGTACATGTAATTATTTATGGGACGCGTCTGAGACCTCATGTCGTCTCATGTTGTACCTGTGATTAGTGTGTATTCAGTGCCAATTTCATATCGTCAAAATGATGAAAAATACGTTGTGGACAAAATTCATTGCTTAGATGTCTAATATTTATGACCGTTATTTTTTGCTTATTTTTACAGTTGACTACATGCTGCTTTTTCAAGCAAAAAAAAAGAGTCTGTTTTAGGTAGAAAAAGAGACTCCTTATTTCAGTCTTTTGGGACAGCTTCCACTATCATTAACAGGGTATTTCTCACCATGTATTTATAAGAATAAAAGTTTGACAGGCTTTGTCAGTTTGGATTTTATGTGATTTGTACATGTACTTTGAGGAACTTCTAAAATGTCCCCACTTTATAAAAACGAGAGTTGTGATTTGGCAGTTTTTTGAGACGTCTCCCATTTTGTAGTTATGAGAATTTTTTCACATGTTTCGAGACCTGTTTTCGGAGATTGATATAAAGACGAGTGGAGCCAGACCACGAAGAAGTGGCGACTATACTACAGTGCTTGGTTGTGGTTAAGGCTTCTCTCCCCTTAGAGACTCCCAACCCGCGCAGGAATGTTCATTTCTAAGTCCAAGTCTGTTCGGAATCTGACATTTACGAGGCTAGTTTATGACTTTTTTGTGCACAAAAGTCGATTTTAGGATTTTAGGATCGGGTTTATAGAGTAAGATGGTTATGGGACTCGTCTGAGACCTAATGTAGTTTCATGTTGTACCTGTCATTATTTATGGGACTCATCTGAGACCTCATGTAGTTTCATGTTGTACCTGTCATTATTTATGGGACTCGGCTGAGACCTCATGTAGTTTCATGTTGTACCTGTAATTATGTATGGGACTCGTCTGAGACCGCATGTAGTCTCATGTTGTAGCTGTAATTATTTATGGTACTCGTCTGAGACCCCACGTATTCTCATGTTGTACCTGTAATTCTTTATGGGACTCGTCTGAGACCGCATGTAGTCTCATGTTGTGCCTGTGATTATTTATGGGGCTCGTCCGAGACCTCATGTAATCTCATGTTGTACCTGTTATTATTTATGGGACTCGTCCGAGACCCCATGTAGTCTCATGTTGTTCCTGTAATTATTTATGGAACTCGTCTGAGACCTAATGTAGTTTCATGTTGTACCTGTCATTATTTATGGGACTCGTCCGAGACCTCCTGTAGACTCATGTTGTACCTGTAATTATTTGTGGGACTCGTCCGAGACCTCCTGTAGACTCATGTTGTACCTGTAATTATTTATGGAACTCGTCTGAGACCTAATGTAGTTTCATGTTGTACCTGTAATTATGTATGGGACTCGTCTGAGAGCTCATGTAGTCTCATGTAGTACCTGTAATTATTTATGGAACTCGTCTGAGACCTAATGTAGTTTCATGTTGTACCTGTAATTATGTATGGGACTCGTCTGAGACCTAATGTAGTTTCATGTTGTACCTGTAATTCTTTATGGGACTCGTCTGCGACCCCATGTAGTCTCATGTTGTTCCTGTAATTATTTATGGTACTCGTCTGAGACCCCACGTATTCTCATGTTGTACCTGTAATTATTTGTGGGACTCGTCCGAGACCTCATATAGGCTCATGTTGTACCTGTAATTATGTATGGGACTCGTCTGAGAGCTCATGTAGTCTCATGTAGTACCTGTAATTATTTATGGAACTCGTCTGAGACCTCATGTAGTCTCATGTTGTACCTGTGATTAGTGTGTATTCAGTGCCAATTTCATATCGTCAAAATGATGAAAAATAAGTTGTGGACAAAATACATTGTTTAGATGTCTAATATTTATGACCGTTATTTTTTGCTTATTTTTACAGTTGATTACATGCTGCTTTTTCAAGCAAAAAAAAAGAGTCTGTTTTAGGTAGAAAAAGAGACTCCTTATTTCAGTCTTTTGGGACAGCTTCCACTATCATTAACAGGGTATTTCTCACCTTGTAATTATAAGAATAAAAGTTTGACAGGCTTTGTCAGTTTGGATTTTATGTGATTTGTACATGTACTTTGAGGAACTTCTAAAATGTCCCCACTTTATAAAAACGAGAGTTGTGATTTGGCAGTTTTTTGAGACGTCTCCCATTTTGTAGTTATGAGAATTTTTTCACATGTTTCCAGACCTGTTTTCGGAGATTGATATAAAGACGAGTGGAGCCAGACCACGAAGAAGTGGCGACTATACTACAGTGCTTGGTTGTGGTTAAGGCTTCTCTCCCCTTAGAGACTCCCAACCCGCGCAGGAATGTTCATTTCTAAGTCCAAGTCTGTTCGGAATCTGACATTTACGAGGCTAGTTTATGACTTTTTTGTGCACAAAAGTCGATTTTAGGATTTTAGGATCGGGTTTATAGAGTAAGATGGTTAATGTTTTCTTTCCACAATACAGTTTTGGAAGCAAGTCTTCAGGTTTTGCCTTCTTGTTTCATCCGACTTGGTGATATTGACAAATGTGTATTTTGCATGTAGCAGTAGTGTAATCCATATATAGGCCTTATCAGAATGGGATCCTTGAGGGGCCATTCATCTCCCCCTTACACTACTGGAGGGGGCTAATCACATCAGGTTTTGGGATACACTGTGCCCTGATAGATTACTTCCCTTTGTAAAAACTTAGCACTTTGCGGGATAGATTAATCCTACAAGTTAAGCATGGGTTATTTTCTGTTTCTGTTGAGCAAGTTTTCATTATCTTGGTATACATACGAGACATTCATCAGGTATCTGATTCATTCTGTTTAATGCTTTTGATCAACTAACATTCCGTATCAACTTCCGTTGGATACCTATATATTAGAAGCTGTTAATTTCAAAGTTATGTAAATTTGTTTGTCGGTGAGGGTGCAATGATGTCATTATGTCAGGGAGCACCCACAACTCTTTTGTTATCGGACTGACTGGCCAGAAAATTCTTTTCTAATCAAAATGGCATTATGATGACAAGATTAAAGGTGAAATATTCCAGTGACTTTCGACCTTGCTGGAATTTGTACCTATCTATAGGGTGTGATGACATATTAAATCAACCTTCAACCGCAGCACGGCAGTATTAGGTGTCCTCATATGTTTGGTGCGGTGGCGATGGGTGGCAGTGGGGTGTTGGTTCGGACATTCCGAAGCGTGAGTAGCTGGGTACAGTAAACAAGTAGTACCTGGACTTGCCGTGACTTACCTGGGTTTATCACTATAGGTCCATGAAGGATGATAAATGTGACAGGTGTTATCGTGGATTATCTAAGCGCACACAGCAATTGTAGCCACATACTGGCTACCCTGACTAGCTCCCTAGGTACCCAAGAAGGTATGGGGCCAAGACGAACATCTATGGGTCAGAGGTCGTCCCTTGATGTTGATGAGTTTTAGATTATAACTCACCACCCCTGATGTGGCTGTCTACCCGTCCCTGGGGCCACATGTGGTGATATACTACCTCACCTTAAACGTGTATCAATGCACAAAGAACTGGCAAATATTTACTTGGATAGGATAACTTAAAAAAAATAATCTCCAGATTGATTTGGATCAATATAAATGAGTAGGTATCTATCTGATTAACATCCTTGTTAATATCACCTGTGTAAGTAGGCTTAATCTATAAGAGGGTTGTATGGAGTAGCTAAGGTTACTGGAGTCAGATACAGGTATTGATATGTCATCACATGTCTACAGTGAGCCACTACATAATGTTGTCTTTATTTACCTGTCTATAGTGACTAAATGTATACAGTGTTATATCACCAACACCTGTCTATAGCAAACACCTGTACATAGTGTTGATTTCACTAGCTGTGTATAGTGACCAACTGTACATTGTGTAATTTTCATGACTTGTCCATTATGACAAACCATACAAAGTGTAACACAATGTAAGTGACTAGTTTTACATATTGTTATTTACTACCTGTATATAGTAAACACCTTTACAATGGCTACACTGTCTGTAGTGACCAGTTGTACATATTGTTATTTACTACCTGTGTATAGTAAACACCTTTACAATGGCTACACTGTCTGTAGTGACCAATTGTACACAGTGATATGTCATCACTACTTATCTAAAATAAATTTTCAGAGTAATGAGCTTTTATTTCCATTAATGGAAAATGCAAGGTATTAAATAACCTTGTTTTGCTATAAAATATTTCAATTAAAAATTATTAAAAAATTAATGGAAATTATCGTTTTAAAAAGAACATTCTTGTATAAATGATTAGAAAATCCTAATGAGGAAAATAGATTTTTTTAGAATTAAGTGGTGGTAACTAGATCCTAATGGATGTTGTTGTCCATCTCCTGACATTTTGGTGTCTGTAACCACAGTTGTTCTGGTGAAGACGGATGTATACACAGAGATGGTAAACCACTGTAGGGGAGGGGGAGGAGGGGGATAAGGAGGAGGAGAGAAAGGGGATAGTTCGTGTCATGTAATGGGTTATGCTGTTACTGTAAGGGTATCAAGGCTAATCATTATGGGCATTTATTTTGTAGGGAAACCAATCTTTATTGCTACATTTCTTTGCTGATGGAAACAGGCAACTAAATGACAAAAAACAAGATTTAAATGTCAAATGTTTTAAATTTTCTGATTTCTCTTTGCTGCCGTGAATTCTTGAAGAAAATTTGATGACTCAATAGTTCTTATTTCAAATAACTGAATAGTCCAATCCTTTTCTGATTAAAACTAACTAATGCAATATAGTTTGTTAAGTTTGAAAAATTAAACAAATTGGTGAAACTTGTTATATTTACGTGTTTAACAATGTTTTGATTCATATTGAATTTTATAGAATTATGATATGAAATAGCAAATTCAGTCCTTTCAAAACATATATTTAGAGTTAAAGTCCTTTAAATAGAATTGTCTACCTTAAACAGAGTTATTTACCTTTAATGAACTTTTGGATTAACTGGATAAAAACATTATTGATAGGTTCCTTCTGTATTGGCCAAATGATTGGTCCTCGGCCTACTGCATTCAATATATAATTTATCTGAGTATTGCCAACACATAATTTTGTTTATTCATCATCCCAGTCTAAATTACCATTGACATTTTTTTTTAATGTTTTTTAGTGTGAACTCTTTGGGTATGGAGATTCTGTTGAATTTAGTTTGGTAGCATACATCCTTAATATTAATCTTTAGATCCCAGTAAATATGGTGCTACATAACCATTGAACTATACTTTAGTATCAGGCCTCAAATGGGATCCCAGTGAATAGGGCGTTATATCACCTTGGTACGACCTTGTCTCTCCAGTATATAGCAAAGCTATATATCTAAATATAAACAGTCCCTGCAATTTCAAAATGAGGGGGATGTTCTAGAATACTTGAATGGCAAAAAAAGAGGTATAAGTAATTTTAGATATTGTTCCTGTGGGAGAAGCTGATTTCCCCAGTAGGTCCTCTGCCTCAGTTTTGTTACATGGCAAAGTACGCCATTTCCTGCGGATTGCCTAATCCACGGGTTAACTGAGAGGAAAGCAGGTTAGACACTGGATTCTTCAAGGCTTGTTGCTGCTCTCCTAATTGTGAAACTAAAACATTTAATATTTCCCCGCAGGCCATTTGGTTAATGCCTCTGCTCCCTCAGAATCTGATGTGAGATTTTCTACAATTCTGTACTGAATATTTCGCCGACTGTTAACAACATCAGATGAATTCCGTGCCATTAGGAGTGAGGCAATTGTGGAAGGAGCAATAATTGTAGGCTTACTGTGCTAATTCTCATATTGATTGAATTGAAACGAAACCGCTTTAAAATATTTGAAATTATTTTTTTTTTGAATTTTTTTTGAAGCTTTTCCAGGTTTGATGAATTTTGTATATTTTTTTTCTAAATTGATAGGTTGGAAATACTTTAATGAATTAGATAATTTGATTTTAAATTCTTCTCTAGACTGTGTTGTTTGGCAGTGTGTGATTTTCTGCCTTGTACATCAGGGGGAACTATGTGATGACAGCTCAAGGTCATACCTATTGCAATATGGAAAAACAAGGACTCCATAGCTGAAGCATTCATTTTGTCAACCTACTGTACATCAGTTTGGGAGGATAAAAATACTGGTACAAACCATTTGAATAAGAAGATTGGCTCATTCTCCTAATATTTAAACGTCCAGACGGACTACCAACTTTTGATCATGTAGGCTATACAATAATATAAGGGTGAAATAAATGTTCAGAGTTAATATTGGAGCTTTGTAGGCTCCCGTGTTTAGGAATGACGGATGTTCATTGTTTGTCTGGAGATGTATTGATGTATCGCCGTGTTGACTTTGCTGTCCAATTCCTCCCTTTTTATAGTGACATTTCAACATGCGTAACCGCCCATGTTTTCCACTTGTCAGTATCTGACTGTCTTTCACTAAATTAGTGTATTTAACTCATTCATTCCTGAAATTCCAAAATGAACTAGTCCAACATTTGCTTTGGAAGAGTTCAAATGTGTCTTTAGGGGTGAATGAGTTAAAACCCAGAGGCATCCCCTCAGTTAAAATAAATATGCAAATAAGATTATGGTCAATAAGATAAGGGTCCAGACAACAATACTACAGGTCAATATTAGGGTCAATATTATCAAAATAGGCTACTATATTATTTGGGATTTGGGGGAGGGGGGAAGGATTAGAGATTTTTCAGCCTGGGGGATGGGGGTTTGAGTGAACAGGTCTCAGAAATCCAGATTGTCATAATCAGACCTGAAAGAGTCTTCGGGATAGTTTCAGGAATTTGGCGGAGATGGTTTCATCTATTAATGGTGGTAGTTGTACCAATTTTCTTTTGTTCTCTTGAAGAAATTGCTTTTATTCTATTATCTAGATACACACCACAAACAGGATACATCTCAAATGTACTATAATAGGTGTTTTATTGTATTGGGTCTTTTTATGTCTGTTGTACATGGTGATTGTTTTCTAAAATGAAGTCATCTAGTTCAATTTTGTATATATGTTATATGTATATCTTTTTACGGGGAATCTGATACTGTTACCCTGAACGTAAAATGGGGGTATTCTTACTGAAGCCTAGTTAAGTGTCTTCTCAATGTGATAGATAAGTTTTAAGATAAGTGAATCGCATTAAAATGTAGATTGTTCCCAACAAGTTGAGTTTCTAGATATAAAAGTTCATTATAGAGCTGATTTTCCGTGGAGGGGTGTGCAGAGATGGCGTAGATGTTATGTATAGCCAGACAGTGTAATGATTCAGACTTGATAAGTTTACACTGGTTTGAACCCGCAGGTCCTAATTATAGCTACTACAAAAACGTGGGGTTTAACTTTTGTTCATTTAATTTGAACATTACATTTAGGAAAATGTCTCCAAATGACTGTTTTTGTTTGGTTTAATTTGTCATTGTGGGTGTAGAAAAGGACTGATCATGCTTCATTACACTTAGGTGATGTAATGAAATAAAGGTTTTCTTTTTGGGTGGCAAAAAATTGAATTGAGAGGGGAGGCCATAAAATTAGAGAACTTCGGTAACATCATATGCTTGTTTTACACACCGTCTGAGGTTTAATATCCACTAAATAACAACCCCTCCCCAGCATGTATAAAGTATTAATAACCCCTCCCAAGTACTATGTGTTGAGGGTAACGGGAGATATGCTTTACTTCAGAACACTACAAAGTTTCACATACAAGTGATTTACCTAATATATCTCATCATTATTGAAGCTTCCTTTTTGCTATATAAACTTTTAATGAATTAAATATCTTGCACATAATTCAATTTTCAGAGCCCTTTTAGATAGAATATGTTTGATAAAGTTGGAAAACAAGAGAAGCTTTACTATAATTTTCTTCGTTGCAGACAGTACTAGTCATGCATGCAGCATTGCAATTAAAAAAAAAAATCCCTGTTTTTATTGGTGTTGTGGAACATAGACTGTCTGCAATAAGATCCTTAATTGCCCTCCCTGTAATGAGGAGGTAATTAGAATCACATGATCGTGAGTTAAGGAGGGGGAGGTTATTAGGGATATACCCCAACCCCTGTAGAATACCACCCAACCTAGCAGCTTTTATTACAGGTCTTTCATTATCAAAAGTGGTAACAAACTACTAGAGACTTTCAGTGTTTGGGGAGTGTAAATGATTAAAATGGGGGCAAACGTGATATTTTTGAATTACTTAAGCTTGACTGTTAAAAAGGTTGTTATTACTCCTGGAAAGATGTTTAACAAAAATGATTTGACGTTCATTCTGAGCAGATACAGAACTTAAACAAGAAGGCTTCCTGCAATATTTTTAGTGGAATTTGCAATGAAAAATGAATCTACAAGAAACTGGTGGCCAAGGTTACATCTGTCTAATGGTCGCTGTCAAGGATTACAATATTTAGGCCCGATGGCATGGGTTTGAGCTGGACTGGTGTGCTCGTATTTTTCAGAATTTCTCGGTGGTTTACAATGACCCATCCATCATAGGCCTTGCCCTGACAAACACAATTTCCTTCTTATCTACGATCGGTTTTTCACTGCATTCTGCAGAATCGAAAGAAATTGGTTGGAATCGATAGTGTAATATTTGCATTATAGTGTAAATCTTTGTCGTATCATAGACCCCCTCGACAGGCAAATTCCTGGTCATATCATTGTGCTCTTGTCACAGGGAACTTCGAAGGCAAACCGACTTTCACTGCCTATAACAGGATGGAGAGCTTCGTTTGGAATCAATAGCATGCTACTTGTATTGTAGTGTCAATCTAGGTAGTTTTGTGGCTGTGCCTGGACATGGAGCAAACAGGAAACAAGCTTTTACATGATTGTGATGCACCAATATACTAACACACCATTTAGATCTGAAAATAAAACTTGACTGAATTAGAGGATGTAGTAACGTGGTGGAAGCGTTGTAAAATGAGTGAGTTAGCGGGCTTATAACTATTGCCCATGATATAGGCTCTAACACAGATTGTAGGGTGAATTTGTTTCGGTGGGAAAATGAATCAACTCAATTTTCTTACAAAAGTGGGCAACAGTTGGAAGATCAAAGTCCATTGCTGCACCAAGTTTGTAGGTTTGAGGGACATAGTGAAGCATTCAGAAAATCTAATTGCTTTAAGTTTTAGAATTCTGTCCTCTATGGATACACTATTGTAGCATTTTACTCTGACAGTGCCGTAAGATCTGAATTTATGAAAGTTGTGTTGTATGGTAGACATCAGATGGTTGTAGAGACAGAGGTATTGTATGGTAGACATCAGATGGTTGTAGAGACAGAGGTATTGTATGGTAGACAACAGATGGTTGTAGAGACGGAGGTATTGTATGGTAGACATCAGATGGTTGTAGAGACAGAGGTATTGTATGGTAGACAACAGATGGTTGTAGAGACGGAGGAATTGTATGGTAGACATCAGATGGTTGTAGAGACGGAGGGATTGTATAGTAGACATCAGATGGTTGTAGAGACGGAGGTATTGTATGGTAGATAATGTCTGCTAGTTTATGTGTTGATGGTGTTCTAGGGTTTCTATAGACTGATGTTGGACAACTGTGCCTGTGTGCTGGCTGTTAGGCTGAACGGCATCAACACAGTCGTTAGCGCAGCTCTAGTAACCTGGAGTTTCAATCAGAAATAATGCATGAGGAAATAATTTTGGCAACATTTGCAGCCTTTTTAAGAAAGAAAGAAAAAAGGAATAAAAGAAAAAAATGGAAATAATGTAATAACAAAATATATTTCTTCTTTATAATCATATTGTTCTGTTGTCATTTTCTTCTTGGGTTAGAAATTATTTATTGTATGTCTTCTATTATAGAAAGTTGCATAGCTATCTTTGTCTGAAATAGATATAAAGGTGCCAGTTCATCACATTATCGTTCCTAGCTGTGTTGCTATTCATTTATACAACTAGGTGGACTATTGTTTCCACTCAATAACTGTTGGCTTCCTATTGCTTTCTGTCCACAGTAAATATCAGTTTTCTGTTATGTATGTAGTCCTGAAAAACTGTTCTGCATACTGAGTCCATGAAATGTCATTTTGATAAATCTTGGTGTGTTTATTGTGAATGATTTCGGCTCTGTTCAGTAGACAGGTTAGTTTATTCAGAAGTGACTACCTGAATCATTTCACAGGTCATAACACCTAGAAAGGTGATGTATGATGATGGAGTTTCTACCTGTGCTCGACACTTAGTTATATACTTATTCTGACACCTGACAGGGTCACTAGTATGGGGGTTACTTACACCTCTAACAGGGGGAGAAAGGGGGTTCAGAACACTTTACTGACACCTTAAAGGAGGAGGGGTGTATCTAGAAGGGAGCGTGTTAATACCATTTACTAACACCTCAAAAGAGGAGGAGCCTAGAAGGAGGGTTAACAACTATGTCTATAAAAGGTCACGGGAGGGTAACCACACTGTGCGGCCACCTCTGGGGCGGGGAGGTGCAGGGGGGGATACTATTTTATAGACAGGTTTAAGAGTGGCTTTTGGTACAGCCATTCTTATGAGAAAGAAGATGTAAAATATGTTGATGAGGATTATCATTTGAAACTGTACACAGTAGGACTTGGATTTTCAATTACTTATAATGAATGATTTATATAAATTACATTTGAGAGTTTGATGGCGGGGCATTATCTGCTAAATAAACTCAATAATTAAGATTTCATGCAACAATGAATTTTAAAGCGCGGCACATTAAAGATAGAATTAAAAAGGCCACAGGATTTTCTTATGTCTACTAATCTGCTATAGACCTTAAAACACAACCATTTTACAAAGCTGTATAGCAATTTGTTTAAAGAAATGAGTTTTGTGTATTTTTCTTTTGTGAATTTTAAGCCATTTTAACTTAACAAAAGGATGCAAACAATTTAAAAAAAAGTAAATCTGATTTAGGCGTATTTTTAAGATGACCTTGAGATTACAGAGATTAGTGTCATGAATTTTTGCATATTAATTATATTGTATGCTTGTGCAGGTCTGACTCAGCTCGTTATTAATGTGTCTCCTGGTTTACAATTTTAAAAGATTAAAACCTTAAAAATGGTCTTAAGATGAAAATTCTACTGCATTGGGTAGATTAATACTTAAATTACATGTTTAGGAAGCAATGTGTGAAGAAAAAATCAAAACATTAATTTTGAAGATAAAAAAATGGAAGAAAGATATATTTTGTCTGCCTCTGTTCATCTGAAATGATGAGGTGGTTTGACAGAGGTGAGTTGTAAATCATAGCATTGTCTTGTCATTCCGAGCATATCTAGTAAAATATTACAATATTTTTTCTATTAAACCTGTCAAATTATTTTTTTAATGCAAAAAATAAGAAAAAGGCAAGGGACACAAAGCTTGGGTACCCCAGTTAATTCCAGCCTCCTCAATAGAACTCTGCAATGCTTTATGTAAACACTGCCTTCCCTCATTATTCTAGATAAACCCATGATGAAATAAGAATATGATGAACATTTTAACAGCACAGGAGATTAGGTCCGTGGCTTAAGGCTGAGCTGACGTTACAGCAATCCATTGCCATTAACTTGTGTATGTCAGTTATAGATCAGCAATGTGGTTATGGAGACAGACATCAACAGGTCACATCCAGAGTCCTGAGGAAACGGGTTTTAGGGAGTGTCTGTTAGGCTATATAAAGTAGGCTAAAACAGAACTTGTATATTTTACTTATTTTTAGATAATCTGTACTTGACTCCAGATAATCATGTACATATTTATAGATAATTAGTACTAGACTGTATAAAGAAAATTCTTGATTCCAGATGATAGTTTATCTCCCCACCCCTCCTCATCTCCCACCACCCCTCCTTCCCCCCTCCCTACCACCACCACCAATATGAAGACAGAAGCGAAGAACATATTACAATATCAATGTTTTATCGTAATATCATTATCCTTTAGTTGCTTCTCATATCAGGAACACAATAAACAATTTCATTGGAATTTGTTTTCAATACTGTATTCCAACACACAGATCCAGGGAACATTTTATGCATTGATGAAATGTTCTCATCTCAACCTTATAGTTGTCTTTTAAATTTAGCTTTTCAGGGTGCACTTCCATTATGCACCATCTCTGATGTAAGAACCTACACATTAGCATCAAGTAGCCATATAGGAGGCGTGTTCCTAGACTTATCAGAACTCTGGAACATTTACCATGTTTCAAATTGATAGAACATTTGGGATGTTTGTCACTGGTCGGATGGCTGGTCATAGAACAGACATGGTGGTCTTTGTCAGAGATCGCTGATCATGTCTGGTGCTAGTAAATGCCAGAAGGCAAAAAAAACATGTATGCCAAAATATAATTTTCCATCATCTCTCTGCGTATTTCATGAATCCTTGCTTGTGCTGTCGTGGTGAACTGTGTACCACTACAGGAGATGTAGGCTGTCAGTCATTGTTTTAAAACATATGTCACCAGACTCATCTCATGATGGTGTACTATCTCCATCAGTGCGGGGGTTAGTGGGGTCCAAGGGGAGATAACAAATCTATTTACATGCAGCCTAGTTATAATATAAACATGTCTGAATTGACACCCTGTCATATCTGTCTGTTTCTGTCACACTGGATGGCGCCCTGATCACACCTCAATTTCTCTTAGCTTCCCCATATACGCTTCCTTACCCATTACAGGTCTCAAGGTAATTGAATTACAGAAAAAAAACATTATCTCTTCTGACTATCTTATCTAAACAAATTTTATTTAAAATTGAGAATTTGTCAGTGGAAATTGTTTTGCCTTGTAAGCACTTACATGAAACATCCATGGTGAACGTTGGTGAAACTGGGAACTAGATCAGCTGTGTTGTAGAACCAGAGGTAGCAAAAGGCAACATTTACTGAGTAGGAGGCTCCTTAAGACCAATTATTTATCCCTGATGGAATTTTGTGTATAGAATTAGGTCTGTATGATACTGTACTATTTTGTCATTGGGGATTCCGATGAGTGGTGGCCAATATTACGGATATCAAATATCTCCCCCAGTGGGACCCTCGACTAGAGAATAGAGATGATGAATAGGGCTATTGTTTTACTGGTACTTGCACAATGATGGATAATGATTGTCCTACCTCGTCCAGCTTAACTTTGTCAGCTGACTTCATCATCACGTCTAGTGGCAACCATCCACTCCTGTGATAGATATACCAGTTGACAGTAATATATATCATTGACAAAACAGACCAGCTCTCAAATTTCTAAAAAACAATGTAAATAGAATAGAGGACCAGGAAAATATCAACTGGTATATAATCGGCTACTTTACCTAGAGTTGACATGATTTTACCAACAAGGTGGGCGGTCATCCGAAAATGTGCTACATTTCAAATTTCAGCTCCGGTTAATTGGTTTTGATGAAATTAACTGAATCTTGTTTCGAAAAATCAGGCATTACATTTTCTGTCATAACAAATAAATAATTTAATATTATTCAACAGTTGTTATTTTTGGTCACAAACTGTTTGATGTACTGAAAAAATATGTGTTGAAAAGATGGCTTGGCGAGTTTCTTAAATTATCAGTAGTTCTTTCTTTTCTCCTTACATGTGTTATGCCAAGTCTAACACCTGTATTTGTAATGATGGAATGATCCCCAGACATGACACCCTCCGGTGACTGATTTGGAATATTCTGGATCAATACCGAGAAATTCCCTATAGTTATGTAGGATTGTTTTTCTGTGGACATGTTTGCTTGAAATAAGTCTGTAAAGTGTAGCATTCCAGATACGTATTATTCAAAACTGTACAATAAAAGTATGAAGTGCCATTATAAGGATTCATGTCAAGGCTAATACAAAACAAAGGAAGTGCTCTTACAGCAATATCATAGAATTTGTCGCTAATTAGGAAATTTTTCCTCTGTTAGCAAATTCTCTAGGGACAGATTTAACAAATTTGCTTTCGTTTTTAGCAGTTTTAAAGAGTCAGTTTATGACGACAATAAACTAACTGTTGCACGGAGAAGAAGGAATATCTGTTGAGTTGGCATTTCTGGTTCTTATATCGCAGCAGTAGATGGATTGAGTTATACCCATAGCTGAATATAGATGTGTCTTCTCCATCACAAAATTTGGGAGACAAATGTCGTAAAGTACAGATTTGAAAAAAATTATACATGCGTGATAGCAATCATTTGAAAGTGCATTTAAGCTCAGTGTAAAAATTCTTAACTTTTATAGGTTACTTAAATGTGTTAACTTCCTCTGCCATTTTCATGAGTTTTCTGTAAAAAGATCACTTTAATGTGACAAATAAACATCTAACAGTTACAAGAGTACACACCATGAGTTTATGGCATATCACTCTCCAAAGCATTGGAACATGCGTGTGGCCCCACAAACTACAGAAATAGTGTAGCCCCAGACAATGGGCCTAGGGATGGTTCTCAACAGGAATTCATCCTTACTTTATGTTTATCAATGACAACTGTTTAGCTGCTGTTAAAACAGTTGTCCGCGAGAACAAACATTACCGTATTTAATCCAATTGAGGACCATGAACATTGGTTTCCAACCCTGATATTGCCCTCATATCTCATTTGATCAATTCCAAACTTCAATATTTTGATCTCATCTAAACAGAACAAAAGTTAATACGTTGTTGTAAAGTCTTAATTACTCCAGTAAAAGCCATAGCTGAATGTTGAGATTAAGAAGACCAAGTAAGGGGGGATCATTCTGGGATTTACGGTACAATTATTATTTACATAAGTAAAGCAGGAGAGCGAGTACTTGTCACTCGCAGACATCTTTGGACACTTGAGCATCACAAAAGAATGTAATTTTTTGGGAGATAGAAATCTCCAGGCTGTCTTTCATGGGCCGGATTGATCCCCAGCTATTACTGCGTGATTTATAGCTTATTAATTTGCTCAGCTCAAGTCATTATTAAACACATATTCTTTTTGCGTTTTTGCTCATAAGTCTGCAAGCTTGGCATTTGGAAAGTGTAACTATATATACAGCAATATCGGCTTGCGTGTGTCATAGGACTGTCTGATATTGACCAAAATGTATCAAAAAAGAATATTGCCCCAAATACTACATGTGAAATTGTTTGATATATCTTTTATTAAAAGCATATCTGAGTCAGCATTGGGGTTCTGAAATTAGAAAGCAAAACTTTTCAATATGTTGTAAGTGCTTTCCTATGTAAAAGATTTTGATGAGATTTGTGTCGGGTTTATGGCTGTAGACATACATTATGTTACTCCAGTTAGCATTTTCCTCTGCTTCATTTGACCTTGAGAGCCTGGTTTTGTCTGGGTTATTCATTTGGAATGGTCATTGTAATTTTTAAATAAAAACAACATAAAAACACTAACATTCTTAAAAATAATGAAATAAAAACGGATTTGTGTTACAGTACCCAGACTCAAGTGATCAAGATAAAAATAACCTTGAAATTGTAAAAACCTGATATTTTTGAAAATAAGAATAATGAAGTGTCTCTGTTAATGGAAATTTAACAGGTGGACTTCTTCATCTTAGATTGGAATGGAAAATCTGAAGTGAAAAATGTATGATATTTTGACTGTGTTACATTTAGCAGTTTCTAGACACAAAAAACTGTTAAATGTTTCAACATATACATATCCACGGGGATAAAATGTTCGAAAGAAAGATATGATCTGTAGTTTTTAACTCTTCACACTCACCTTACAGGATTGTTCTAGTCATTTGTGTTAACAGGAAAAGCCGCCAGCTCAATCTGTCCCACAACACCCACCTGGTAATCTCCCCTTTATTTTCTTGGAGCTTGGAGGAAAATTTAAAGATAAAAATAAAGGGGAGATAACCACATCAGATTGAGCTTCCGACAGGCATTTGGAAGCCGAAATACAATTTCAAATCTGAGATGTTGTCCTTGTAGTTGCCATGAATCTTGTCACCAAAAGGAAATATGCCCGGCTCATTTCGTCGTCGCATGTGACTGTACAGCGTTAACCCTAACTTAACCCAATGAAATGTCTCCGTATGGGAAAAACCAGGCGCAATCTATCCAACACTTACGCTTCTGATCAGCTGCTACACAGGGCTAATTGTGTCGCGCAGGACCAAGGGGCCCTCCGTGGGTGACACTATTGTTTCCACTCGGGGATCTATACAGATTTTATATAGGTATGACCTTTCGACCTCGCATGAACCTTGCTAAACAGATCAATTGAAAGTCCACTTTGTGCGATCTCTGAGGTACACATTGGTGTTGACCAATTCATTCATTAGCAACAGTGTACATTATTGGTGGCTGTGTTCATCGAGGATTGATTTTGTTTTGGAAAACTGTTGAATACATTTACGCTATGGTTCAATACAAATACAACTAGTTGACTTTTGCACTTTTTAGGAACTGTTTATAATTTGGTAAATTAGGGAATTGAAACAATTTAATGGCAGTTAACAAATCAACTGGATAAATAATTTGCTTTATCTCAAAATAAGAAATATATATCAAATTCTCATTAAAAAGTATATGTTACCAAAAATCTGAATTATATAAATGCGATATGAGTAGAGTTGATTAAATAGACACTGATATGGACAAGAAATTACTTTAAATAAAGGACTGTTTGAGATGTAAAGCTGCACACTGACGGTGTGGACCGGTAGTGTGGAGACACAAGTCCAATCATTAGACAGTCCTAAAAGTATAAAACAGCCCACAATCCAATCTCATCTTGGACCAGGAGCAATATGTTAGGAAAACGGCGTGCGTTTCCTTCGAGGTGTGAATTCAATGCTATTGGAATGAGGCATGTTGCATATATGGTATTGATTTGTGTCAAACTCGGATGCACCTGGGTAAAATTTACGATCTGATCTCTCCGATTACGAGTGTTAACTCCGCTACACATGAAATGTACATGCATGCATCATGTGTGATTAAGTGACCTTCAGACCAAGTCATTTAGAATTTTATTCCATCCCGCTGCCAGGTCTTCATAATGCATGAATCGAGGAAATCCAATTTTACTTCTGATAAAATTGATATCACTATGGTGACTTGAGAATATTCCTCTACAAATGTCCGTTTTACTGGTGTTTCTGTCATCAAATTAATTCATTTCAGAATCTATTTTACACGGAGAAGTGTGAACAGACTTCTTTGAAAGTAAGTCTTTGATAACTTGTTTGGGAGGTGATTTAGTGAATTCTGTATATAAATGTATGTAGATATGACAACAGAATAAGATTTGACATACTGATATGATCTAGTGTATATAAGAACTATTAGCACCAGGCAACATTTCAGGCAAATAAACGAAAGATAGGTATTTTATCAGATAATTACATTTATAAAAGGAGATTTTCATTGTGATAAAAACAGAATGTCGCAGAATTGACCAAACTGCATTCAAATATATATAAACCCCGGCAGCCCGGATCATTTGTTGAAGATGCTGGTGTTTCCTTATTGATCCTTAGTCTTCTGCAGCTTCAACCAGATCAGGTACAAACTGGGACGGACGGAGTTGTCACAAGTGATTTATGACTCTTAAAAACATCAAACAGCTGTTAGGGGACATGTCAAGTGTTTATCAATACAGATTGAAGTTTTTGTTTTGCATCTTCTATTTACACACTTAACCATTAAACACTATACAAGTCACTCTGTGTACTTATAGTAGACAGCTAATATTTACTTATTTATCGCCAAGAACATTTTTTGATACCTTCCTGTTTTGTTTTTGCGTTGCGTATTATCACATTATTAGTTTACTGTATTGATTCACTTCTCTCATCTTGATAATTTATTTTGGATTTATCAAGAGTAAATCAATCTTATTATATAAAAACTAAAAGATAATGTTTGAATTTAATGTAGACAAGCCTTTGAGAGATATAATATATTCAGGTTTTCTAGTTGCACAGCATTCTTATATTTGAATGTTTTTATAACAACATTTAACTCATTCACCCCTGAAGACACATTTGAACTCTTCCAATTCAAAGGTTGGGAGTAGTTCATTATGAAATTTCAGGGGTGAATGCGTTAATTGCATGAAAAATATCAGGCCCTGGTTTCTCTTCCCAGATTTAATGATTTCCCTCACCTCAAGGAGACGAAATATTTTGTTGGCCTACAATTTTGGAGCTTTTGGGGGTCAACTTTAAAACATTCTGCATACCAGCAGAATCGTGTGACAAGATCTTACTGGGAAGTATATAAATTTGGTAACCAAGGAGTTTGCTGTTCGGGGTTATCAAAGATGGTTTGATTTGTTGACTAACAGACATGTGGTAATCAAGTCTTTATTGTCATATTTTGAGTATCAAAGTAACAGAAAATCTACTTCATGGTATGAGGACTATCAAATTAACATATGATTTACTACAGCCGAATAGAGACCTAAGTTAATTATATTTGGACCATCAAATCATCAGATATTTACCACAGTGTTGTCAAATAAAGTGCATTGAAAGGACAACTATTATTTGGCTATTTGGACGTCAGCATGGTTAGAAGGTATAGACAGCTAGCTGATGGAGTTGCTTGCTTTATGCTTTATGTTCACTCCTAAAATGTCCAACTGATTGCGAGTCAAAAAGTATTTACTGTGTTTCAGTGGAGGAAGAGGAGAATCGTGATTCTGTCCCGATGTTTAGGGAGATGTCATGACAATAATACACAGTCTGACGATGTATACTGTCTAAAGGGACGTATTTCTTAAACAGATTCACACCCCTACAACACAACAGGAAACCCGAGATCACTTCTGTCAGCATTCATATTTCTAATTCCTGATAAAACATGAAATATTTTCATGTCTTTCATGTAAATATGAAAGTCTTCCTCCCCATAAAATTGCCTTTATATTTTACGGCATCATGCAGACATTCACACAAATTTCCGGTTGAAGATAACGTTTGTTTCTGTTGTAAGAACCGTTGATAGAGATGCTGAGATACTGGTACCTAATGAACTAGTGTCCTAGTATGTCCCGTTGTGTATGATATGTGTACCAGTGGTACAGACCCATCAGTCCTGTAACAATGCAACGTTCAAATGATGCTGGTCATGCTATAAACCACAAGCTCGTTTCCAGTATAATTGACATCATATTGTCTGCTTTCCTTGAAGGTAGCTATTATCTTATTTTAAAAAAACCCATTCCTAATGTCAAAGGAATATTGAACAAATCTTTAGATGTTTGCTTGGGGTTTCCCGTCCTTGTAACAGCTTAGGTCTTCCGACGATGTCTACACATAATAGGTCCACAGAAAGGTGACTTTAAAGTGTCATCTCACTGAAATATCACAACTTGGGCATGGGAATATAGACTTATATAAAATAACAAACTTGTAAAAATAGTGGCTTTGATCATCACATTTACTGCATGGACTATAGATAAAGGGCTTTACTGAAGGCGCCTAAAAATAGATATTATCTTTAAATAGATTTTATATTTAAGAAGTCTGTGTTCAGCTGGTTGTAGTTCTATATTGAAATGTTGCGGCCCGTAACTTAATAAAATTAATGCATGTTAAGTTACTATAGTAACAATGAAATGCTGCATCAGGGCTTTCAGACCCTTTAGATTATGTTTTCGACTTTCCAAAATGAGCTTGGACCCTTGGTTTGAAAGGACATGCTATTTGACATATATTTGGACTCCAGCGTTCAGGGAAAATGTTGTTTTGCCTTTGTCAAGGCTCAAGTAAAAGCCCTGCTGGATGTTGATACATTGAGTGATTTATTGGAGTTAGTATGGTACTAGTGTTGGCGTCAGTCTCTACTACTGGGGAAGTATGGTTAGAGGAATTCTGGTACTAGAGGAATTGGTACTAGTGGCGCTGCACCTCTGTCATAAGTGGGCTATAGAGAGATGTGATGCTAGTCACATTAAGAAGAAAGCAAGTGCTTTGATTAAGTAGTAAGACTGGTTTTGATTCACTTAGTTGACAAGGTGGCTAGACACTTAAAGAGTCGGGAGTAAGTTGTTCTTGTAAGCTCTGTTATAAGTTATGTTTAGTTCTAAGTGGTACTCTAGCATCTATAGCAAAGTGTGACAAATTAAGGACCCCTGGCCAACTGCACACTGCAAGCAAAACACTAGAGAGTTCCAGTGTGGTTTTCGTAGAGTATAGAGTAACCTCCCCTTTATATTGTTTTGGATATTAAATGTCAGTGCAATAAGACAGAACACTTCCGTTGTTCCAGGTAGTTCAGTTAGTCAGAACGGCAGTAAACCAATTCAGGGTCTAGGGTTCATATGCTCGTGTAAATCTAGTCCCATTACATTTTTACACTCGGAAGACTGCTGTTGACTATTTTTTTTTCATTTTGTCTTTATTATTTTTTCTAGAAGACCATTCAAGGTTTGGTTTTCCTTTCAGAAATGATTTATCAAGACTATGGTCATGCCATGATTTTTCAATGTCCAGTTAACAGTGCTGTTTTGGCTGAGACGGATGGAGATTGGTGTTCTAGTTAAAATAATTATCTTTAAATCATTAAAATTTTACATGAAATTTGTTGTCTTTAAGATTTTTTTTAATTTGGTTATCTTTTTGTGTATTTTCAGTGGCGAGAAGGCAGTTACTCCGCAGAGAATGGAAATCCTGTACGTGTGTACGCCTCGTGTTCCGTCAGCAGTCAGGGTGTGGACAACTGGCTGAGGACTCCCTTCATTCCCCGGGGCGAGGCCAACAGTTTACACATAGAAATTACATTCTCCATGAGGCGTTGTGTCAAACACAATGACCCGGGCAGCCTCCAGCAGTGTAAGGAGACATTCAATCTCTTTTACTACGAGGCTGATTCAGATATAGCGAACGAAATGATGCCAATGTGGGATGAAATTTCGTATCAAAGTATAGACAAGATTGCTGCAGATCATCTATATGATGACAATTCTAATTTAAAAATTAACAAGGAAGATCGGGAAGTGCCATTGAATCGTGGTCTTGGTGGTGTTTATTTCTCATTCCAGGATACAGGGGCGTGTGTAACACTTATTTCCATCAAAATTTACTATGTCATGTGCCCCAACGTGACTTTGAACTTCGCATTCTTCATGGAAACTCCGACTGGTGACAGTCCGCAGGCGCTGGAAGAGCGGAAAGGTGTATGTGTGGCAAACGCCGCAGAGGATGCGCTCCCTACGTACCTTTGTCGTAGTGATGGAACATGGTTTTATGCCAAAGGCAGCTGTCAGTGTTTACCTGGATACGAAGGTCACAACAGCCTCGAGTGTATCGGTAAGTACGTCACTTCTTATCAAATAGTGACCTTGAATCTGTTAGAAGAGAGGTCGCTGCTACCTTGGTGAAAACAAGGGCTGCAATAGCCTCAAGTGTGTTGGTGGTAGGTAGGTCACTGCTACCTAAGTGAAAACAAGGCTGCACTGGCTATATTTTTGTCAATCCATGGGTTACTTACATCATTCTTGTGGATTTTGCACTAATGATATTGTGTTACAGTTGCAAATTGACAAAAACATCATCAAAGATTTAAGCTAAGAACATCCTTATGTTGACTTGATCCAATCTCGAAATTCCACTGATAAAAATGTCAAAATGTTTTTTTTCTATAAAAAATCCCAATTAAATCTGGTTAAACTCAAGGCAACTACCAAACATATATCTTCTGTAGTTGACAACAAAGGTCTGGAAAGCTGTACTGAAAGGGAGATTGATATAAAACATTGTCCAACACTTGAGTCTGACAGTATGGGGCCACACTGCCCCCTGCCTGTCCCTGTCCCAAACCACCCAGTTTATACCATCAGTCAATTAGACCCTGACAAGGCTCAGAGGGTTACTACTGCTAGTGGTAGTTCCTATTGTAGGCCAAACCCAACTGTATATCCGTTTCTAGTGTTCCCTCTATGTCTTAAACGGGTCCCACAGGCTAAGCTGAAATATCTTATTCTAGCATGACTATTCCCTCTATGCTTGTAAAATGGTCTAACAGGCCAAACCAAATGTATATCTGATTATAATATCCCAATTACACTTGTAACAGTTCCCACAGGACAAGCCTAATAGTGTTTATTTGATAATAAGATTCCCGCTATAGTTGTTACTGATTCAACTTAATTGTCTTCTTATCTGTTAGAATTTGCTATAACACTTATCTCCCATAGAGAAACTGTCNGGGGGGGGGGGGGGGGGGGGGGGGGGGGGGAGATATAAAACCCTTCAGTCAAGGGAATATACTTCCTTGCATATAATATCTAGAGTTATTTCCCTTAGAAAAACTATAAATGATTATTATCTAGTAATTCAAACATTTATTGCAAGTAACAAAAACATCAATCTGGTGTAAAGTTTTAATTTGTAATTAACTAGTTAGCACAGTTCAAATCTCCATTTATCTATTGGGGACAAATTCAATAGGTTTCCCGGTATGGAAATCTTTAACAAAGGAGGTACATGTCATGGAAATGTCACATGTACCCTTAATACAATTCCCAAAGGTTTTAATGATGAGGGCACAACACATTTCAAAACCTAAGTCATACCCTCATGTTGATGGCTGTTCTTGACTGCCTGATTTAGTGTACCACATATTTTTAAGATGCAATCTCAGATCATATATGATCTATGTAGAACTTGCCAGAACCTCCCATGGTTTACAAACAGTCTGCCAAAATCCATGTTTGATGTTAAGAGATTTATTTGAAATCTCCTTTCCTATCCTCTGATTGGAGAGAGAATTTGATATGGGAATTGACGGATACAATTTAATACCCTGGTTCACTAACCCTCACAGACAGTTGAGGAAATGGAGTGCTTTTTAACGCTCAACTTAGCAAATTGGATAAATTATCTGCAATATAATTTTCTCTAATAAATTGCATTTGAATTGTATAATTAGGTTAGTTACTGCTATCAGGCCACCTGCCTGGCTTTATTACTGGTATTTTAATGTTGGATTCAGTATTTAAGTTTATTATTTTAAAATTCACTTGTGTTGATTAAATACACCTGAATTGTAGAGCTGCTAAAAATATAGGGTTATGTGCTGGTGGAATTTAAGTCTTGCTAAACAGCAGTAAAAGCTCTACTCTTAGACCTTTGGCCTTGTTAGACAATAGCACGGATGGTATTCATGGCAATGATCTGGTTTCTCAAACGTTCCATACAACTCAAATTATTGAATATTTTTATTAATAGAAGATGTCTGAGTCTTTAATTACATTTGTTCCTAATTACAATAATGATTTAATTTTCAAATAAGAAGAAGAAAAGGAATTCATAATTAGACATGAATTAAGACACTCCTGCATCAGAGTAAAATAGAAGATGTTTAAAAGGTAATGTGTGTCTGCAAGGAAAGACCAGATATCTGAATTTGGTGTTCTAATGCAATATTTGGATTCATACTATGCTTCAAGCCTTGTTTGTAAGATGACCTTGTTTGAATGATCCTGCCCTTGTTATATTGACCAGAGCTCGAATTCATGAAACCGTTCTCATGCTCAAGCACAGATTCGGTGCTCAAACCAATTTATTGTAACTCCATTAAATCATGTCAAATGATCAAAAAGTCAAATGTAACCATTGAAAACTGTATTCAGCCTTAATTAAGTCTCTTCAATGTTTTTTTCCAAATCATTGACAACGAAAGTTTAGTTTATTAATTTATAATAGGAACAAGAAATTTGGCTTAAGCATGAAATCCATGCTTGAACATGAGAAAGGTTTCATGAATACTGGCCCTGGACTTTATTAGTCATGAATCAGGGCATGTTGGTTACCAAACACCATACATATATATATGACATGATGGCATTTCTAGCTTTGTATGATAAAGCATGAATGTCTTTCTGGATTGTCTCCAAAAAATCATGGTTGTGAGGACATAACTTAGATGCATGAACAATATGACCTTAGAAGAATTTTCAAGGTCAATACCCTTACGAATCAAGATTAGTATATTTTTGTGGTAAATTCTCCAAAGCCGGAGATAAAATTCCCATACAAAAATAGCATTCCATTAAACCTAAACATACCTACACCATAAGCTCTGGTATGATATTTGAAGGTCAGGATTTGGTGGCAATGCTGGATTATATGGAACTGAAGTAGAGGGCTATCTCACTCATAATGTTTAGCTTGTTGTTTCTGGTTCTAATTGGGAAATAAAACAGAATTAGTTACCAACCATGATATTAGTACGAAAGATAAGACCGCCTCGTCTCTGTGCTGCCATGTTATTGGTAGGAGCGATAGGATGGAGGACCCCGTTTCCGTACTAATTTGGCTGGTGAGTTGCTGGTTATTGGTGTTTTTGACTGGTAGACAGGACTCTTGACATTGGTTAATGTTCTTTCCAGACACTGTCCACTATCAATCCACTCACTAGATGGCGTTGTTAGCTAGCTGGCCTGTCCATCTACGAGATAATCTTGGGTTTTCATACAGCTTTATTTACAATCTGACTGCAAACACATAAAAACTAAATGTATATGGATATGGGATTTGGCCCGTTGACCATGCAAATAGCGGAGTTTGACTGTGCCCTGACGAGCTCGTCTTTAATTGGTTGGAAAGTCATTCAGCACTGACCATCAAATGATAAAATATGTCCTCATAAATAACCCAATCCTGCACCAAAATGCATAGGAACCTCGATAAAAGGATGAGTTTTTTCCAAGTTGACTACTGATGAATCAGAAATGGCTGCTGGCGAAAAATAAACACTAGAGCTAGGTGAAGGGGTCTACCATGTTTTCTCTCTGGCATTCTTCTTTTATGGCTCTTGGTATCGATCATCCTGGGAAAAACTGAATTGTGAACAACCTGTTAGAGTTTAAACGGTTCTCTGGACAATTGTCAGACTGAAGGCCATAAATGTCCACTTTATTAATCCATGAAAAAGATATCCCCATTTTGCAAATTAATCTGGACTATTTTTTAGCCGAGTAAAACTGGGGGGTTTATTTACGAGTGTTATGTCATGCTGTCTATTAGATTGTCTACCGTTAAGGTTAGTCATCCAGACAGTGTAAATCAGTGTTTATCGCGGCCACTAGGTGGCGCTGTCGTGTCCTCTCCACGATTGTTATTAGACTGTTTGGTTTGATAGTGCTGCGCGCCCCTATCGTCTGATCAGACCAGTTCTATAAACTAGTGTTAATTGATTAAACTTTTTATACCCATTTTACGACTGCTTCCACTTAACATGGATGGGTTTCATTTGGCCGTGTTAAATTTGGTAGTCGTGTTAATTTCGGTAAATTACGGTCGGTCTGATTGAGTTTTACCCCTTCGATGACACTGCTACATTGAATATAAAGTTGATTAAATTTGTCAAAGGAGCTGTAGCCTACATCAGCTGGCAGCTGGCCCGATTGTATCATTGGCTGAAGGTAGTAAAACTAGGAGGATGACATTTCTGTGGCCGCATGACAATTGGGAAAGCTCCATAAAAGGGAGATAACCCTGTAGATAGACTTACGAGAGCTGACAGGCAATTTTGGAACACTGTAAAACGGTCAACAACAATGTGTGACTCTAACCACAATGAAAGACTGCCAGCTGTGACAGGTTAACTCCTGAAAAGGAAGTCATTAAAATAATACCCTGTAATAGTTGCCTCTAGGGGCTGGATGACCAGAGTGACCAGTTGGTATCCTCAAGGTGTTACAGAAGGAAATAAAGTCGGGAAATAACAAATGGAGGTGTTTCCATGGGAAGCTGATGTTTTTACTAATCACAGCAGAAACGATTGTCATTTAAATGGATTTTTTTGTGCAGAAGTGTGAACACAGTACAAGAAAAATATTTGTTGCCTTGTTCATTGACCAGATCTTTTATATAAAGACTGCCTGATATATTTGCTATACTGGAGATTTAGTAGTCAGAACCTATAACAGACACTCAGACATCCTAATGACCAACAGATTGGACAGATTAAGGCCCTTGAGAATGACTATCTTGGGTGACCCTGTCCAGAATTTCCCTCTTGACCGTGACATTTTCTCTATGTGAATGACATTCCTACCGTTACAGAGAATTTATCCATCAATGTCTGAATGTTAAACATTGTCTATTGTCTACAGATCTCTTCAAAATCATCTCTTCCATATGTTCAGATAAATTCCACATGTTTGGGCACAGGAGATTGAACTGCTGAATAAACACAAGTAGGCATGGATGTAGTGTGGGGGTGGTACCTTAGCAACAGGGGTGACGGACATTGGTATATGGTTGGTTTTCGTCATGGAGATGGTGAGGCACCATATCGTAGAAAAGGGAGGTAATTCCTGCTTACAGATGGATACCTCTTGGTCATAGATAAGAGATAACTATAAAAAGAAGTCTCTGTTGTATATGGTAAAATTGTCAATAAGAAAGAGCTTAGAATAAGTCTTGTTAATTTTGACCTCCTGTATATCTGTCAGTTGTTAGGATTTGGAGCAAGATGAGGTCAGTATACATTAGGAAGAAATTTTCTGCCGGCAAAAAATAATCTTTTAAGTAAGATGGGAACCAGGTTTTAAGGAGGGAGAAATAGGAAGGATTATATTTAGGTCAGATATGTTGATTTTGAGGTTATCACATCAGATAAGAAAGTTATAAAAAATAAATACTTGAAAAAGCAACAGGGGGTGAGGAGTATTGTTTCCTGGTGAACTTGATGTACAGATTATATCATCTCTATCAAAACAGAGTATCAGTAACTAGCCCCATTATAGGTTTAGTAGAGTCTGTCACATTTATATGTACTACAGCTAATATAACCCAGGGACCTGGAACTATAAAACTAACTACCCAAATGGTATGGCAATAGTTCCATTCAAAAACATGTTTGTTAAAGAATTTAACTTTAAATGGGGTTCAGTTTTTCTCATCTAAAATATATAGTTCCTATTATGAAGGAAATAATACCATATCTAGATATGGAGCTATGTATGGTACAGATACGTTAGACCCTTCACGTTGGTGCATATTGGGTTGTTTGTTTGACCCATGACTCACCAGCCCTGCGACAGGAATCGGGAGATACATGGCTTGTAAGTTCCACGATTGATAACTCTAGTAAATGGTGGTCCAATCTGTAATGAAACCTTCATGATACGCCACTAAAAGGACATATGCCTCAAATTTCTTAAAGCAAAAAATACTGAAGTGCTGGATATGGTGCTTGCCATACTTAGAGCCCTGAAAGGATATTCCTCCAATTTCCACACACACAAAAAACATTGAGGAGCTATGGAGCATGCTACCCTTAGCCATGAAAGGGCAAATGCCTTGAGTTTCTTGCAATGTAAATTTTTCACAGCAGTGGATAAGGACCAATTTGTTCTTGGAAAAAAACAACCCTTTAGAACTCATGCAAGCTTCCAATTTTTTCACGATGCAAATAAAAAAAAATTACTGGGGAAGAGCTAGAAATCTCGCCTGATATTTCACATTGCTTAGAATACAAGGGACACTTGAATCGTTATTTTTTATTGCCAATTGACACAATTTCCTTTTTATCGCCTCGTGACCCCAGTGACTCTTGAGCACTGTTCCTGAGTGCTAGCAGCACCAGTGTAGGTACGCCATCCACGTTTCAAATCAAATTAAACAAAAATTGAAATAATGCTCTATTTTATAATTACTGCTTCAGACTACTCAAGGACCGGCTATTTTGCCGATTCTCATATTGTATTGATCAACACGGTTCCGAGCCCTGTCGTGTGTGATTACGTGTAACATACACAACAAAAACATGTATCACTTTTTGACATGTGTGTTGGATTTGACTAACAAGCTTCAAAGGCTCGGAACAAACGCTCAGCTGACTTAAGACTTTATTTTCATAATTTACGAAAGACTTCGTATGAAATTATACAAAAAATATGGCACCAATTTTTTGCTTGAAATTTGTCAAATGTTATCAGTCCCCTGTAGCGTGCAGGCTTGTGATTCCTGGCAAGATTTTTTTGAGGTAATTAATTTCTCATTTCTCATCTTCACGGATTGAGAATGTACATTTTTTAACTGGCTAATTCTTCCTGATAAAATGCTCATAGTAATCTCAAGAGGAAAAAAGTCATTCTCAGCATTGATTTCGATAACCAGGCAGTTTTGGGGAAAAGAAGAACTGCAGCATCCATTTATGTTCAATGAAAATCTGAGAAACACAATTATCTTGGTATTTTATCTGTGGTTTTCATCATGAAGCAGCGTAACTAGTGTATGCGTCACATAACAATGGACAAATGGGGGTCGTTCTGTAGGTAATCAAAATGGCTACAAAGAGATTGGATATTTCACCATGATCAAAAGCCATTTCTTAGACTGTTATCTATCAATATATATTTTCGTCAGAATTTTCCCAACACAGCTTAAAGTAACTGTTAAAATAATTGAGTTCTACAAAATGTTTCCTTAAGTGAGTAGTGAAATAAACTTGGCAATTAGAATGTTGTTTTATTGAAACACATGAAATTTAGGTTTGTTTGTTTATGGTTTAAAGACCCATCAACACAATAGGGTTATTTGGGTCTTAACGTAGTAAAATTATAATTGGTCACCAACAAGTACAGAAACATGTACCCACAGGGGGTGAAATTAGATACTTGTAATATTAGTAAACACTTTGGGGATCTGGAAAGATGACATAATGTTTTTATTTCATTACTAGTGATTTGAGCTGACTGGTCCTGTCATGGTATTTTTCATGGTAAAGGTTGCTAGCTATATGTTACAGTGATGGTATTTCCATGATAATGGTTCGACTGAGATGCTGGTGTCGATTAGTATGACTGGTGTGACATCTAGGTATAACTGGCCAGTACTTGTACATGGACTTGTGGTGACGACATCCATCTCTCCGTAAACCTACACCTAAGCCATACACTGACAACCAAGTAGTCATCATTTGCATGTAGATGAGCCTTTTCGAGCTGAAAAGTACAGCGAATTAAAACATTTCCACTAGCGCTATGTGAAGCGAGCAGAAATCCCTTTAATGTTATCATGTGTAGAGAGTATTAGGCACCGCCTGCAATCCCAGCCCAGCTTGTCTATTTGGGGTTATCAGGCAAACCCAACGGTGTGGCCACTCGTAGGCACAGAGCTGGGAGGCTGGTGATCGCGACAACGACGACGGAGTGGCAATGACTTGTAATACATGGAGCTTGCCATGATTACACTCGCGATCTATAGAGATGGCAGAAATTAACACTCACAATCTACAGAGGGAAAAAACAACAGGGTCTCAGATGGCAAGAATTCACGTCATCGAGGGTCAGTCATCGAGGGTCGGGAGAAATTTATACACATTAGTCACAGAACAAGGTGTGATGTATAACATGGTATTAACATTGCAGATTGTTGACGGTAGATTGATATAGATTGTTACATAGCTTCTCTCGTATTTACCACTTATATTTTAGATATTGACATCTTTGATAAAATCATTGGCGGAGATCATGCACAAGAGACAAATGACAAAGTCTTTGAGAATTGTCAACCTCAATTCTGTAAAAGATTGCAAAAAACAATGTATTCCTAAAGAGTAAGAAGTATATTGGCATTGAATAAAGAAGACAAAGTATTCCTAAAGAACTCAAGTCTTTAACTGTCAATAAGTCTTCCCCAATAATCTGGCCATGTTGTCACGGGGGTCAAGTTCTCCTGGTAAAAGTTCAGTAGTATATGTGAAGTGGGTATTTTGATGGCAGTACATGTACTTACAGTCTGTGTTACGACTGGTGTGTGACGTCCTTACAGCGTTTCTGTTACGACTGGGTGACGTCCTTACGACAACAAATCGTGTACTTATTGATCACTAGTGTAAGATGATTTCTTTAAGAATAACTACCTATACTAACGGACACTGGAGGATCTTTGGCAGTTTTAGGGTCGTGTCACTAGAACATTTCGAGTAAAAATATAGCAACTAGGGACAAAAGATGCTTCTTGTCTGGGCTAACGATGTAAAACTGACGACTATAGGAGATTCTGTTTGTAACACTTCAAGCTAAACCAAGGGTTGTGGGGTGACCTAGAATATTGATAAAGCAATCATTAAGACTATTTTTCATTGAAGAACAAAACTACCAAAAATAGTTCTGGAAAATAATAATAATTATAAAAAGAAACATCTATAGCAAATTTAATATAATCAAAAAACAGTATGTGAAGTGGTACAATACAAGGCAAGTTATGCTCGGTTTAACCTGTGAACCACACTGGGGGTACTTTTTTTTATTAAAACTGTCATAGGTAATGCATTATGTGGAAGAAAGAAATTGTGGTAATGCATTTTGCAATTTTATTTTCGATGTAGACATACCTGTGGAGGATACCTATAAATACAAACACAGGGAGACTTAACGCTGGTATCAGGGTGTGAACCGAGGCTGTTATACAGCGGGATGTCCAATGTGTTGTAAACAGTGAGATGTTTACTGGGCAGAGATGTATGGCTTCAAAACACAGCGCTACGGTGTAAAATATATAAATATCCGGTGGTTTTATTTACTGCCATCAATGTAGAATTACTGCAATACTTTGTCATTTTGTTTGGCTTAGTGGAGGCTATTTGCGAATGAAAACTATTTATGTTTGAAATCGTGATAAGATACTTCAAAGGCGCTGAAACAAAAAAGTTAAAGATGATTAGAAAATAAAATAGCTGGAATGAAGTGAAAATTTGTTGTTTATGCGTAGGAGATAAAACCCTTACACAAGGAAGCTGAACAGAAAATGATCAATATAATTTGAACTCATTTGAGAATACACTAAAGATATTGAAACAAAAAACAAAAATATATTGGAGACGATGAGAAGGTTGTCATCATTTTGAGAAAGATAACATTACTGCTCAGAGGGCTGTCAATGGATCCAAGTTAGTTATCATTGAGGAACAAATAGAAACAAGAAAGCAACAGCAATCCTGATGATGTGAGCTTCGTATACTCCTATTATCTGTTGGCTAGTAGTTTAAAACATAAAGAAGCTAACAAGCCATGGAGTAATTTCTGGTGTCCAGTTACGATAATGATAAGATATAGTCTCTTTTGATCAAGTATTGTTAGTTTGGTATATTGATAAGGAAGGTTCCACTTCTATGGAAGCTAACTATAGCTTTTGTGAAAGCAGTGTCCAGGGGATGTTAAATCTCCCTGGGGTGGACAATGGTCAAGTTTTATTAGGACCATCTTCTCATTGTCTATTGTTGATTTCTGACTGGTCACCAGAAATGAGCTGGTAATTGTTTCTTGACCAGGAAGGGTTGGACACTTGAAGGTGTTGATTACTCTATGGTCTAGACAACCCTGGTGACTCTGGCCGGTCCCGTGTGTGAGGATACAAGGGGAGGTCACTCATGTAGGGTCACCAGTACCAATTTATCACTGTTGATGAGAGGTTTGTGTTGATTGATAGCCTCAGCCAATCAAACTTCAGAAATTATAAAAATTACTGGTTCTCCTTATTTTGTAAGCTTACCATTCATTGGTCATCTGAGTACTTCATACTTATGAAAGCTTATCATTCATTGGTCCTTTCTCTCCATATGAACACTTTCTTGTTATTGGTCTTCACCATCCACCTAGGCTATGACTTTAGGTTAGTTGAGTTTTCAGCTCATTCACCCCTGAAGACACATTTGAACTCTTCCAATTCAAAGGTTGAAATAGTTCATTATGAAATTTCAGGGGTGAATGAGATAAGGACATATCATACATGGTGGCCAATGACTGTTATGATGTCACTTAAATGGGACAGTGTCATACTTTGTCGTCCAAATTATGACATTTCATTGAGATGGTACTTTCAAATGACCTTTGAGTGACCTTTACATTGGAGAATCTTCATATTATGACCTAAGCTTTTGCAAGGACACAAAACCCTAAACAAATATGATTGTGGAGAATAATGATGATCAGACATATGAAATGGAGCTTACAAATATGAAGATATGAAATATGAACATTTTGAAAACCTGCACTAATGACTCGTTAATCTAATCTGACTTTGAATGACCGTCCCTGTTGTCATGGTGATTCGTTAATTATGATAAGTGTATTATCAGATAAGGTATACAGGTATAATTGTCCTTTAGATTCATTGAGATTCACAAATTCTTTAGATGTCTCAGAAAGTCATGACTTGCAAATAAAACTTTCTCTGATTTCTTTGCTGTAGATAGTAGTTATGCTCTGTATGAAAAGGTGTCCGAAGTGCCGTCTAAATACAAATATCAGTTAATTAGTTTATTTATATTCAGCTGAAGAGGCGTTAAATTGAGTAGCAAATGATGATATTACTCAAATATGAAATATGGGTCTAGATTTCGAATCTTGTAAATGATAATTTTAATATATTTGAGATCATGTTTCATGATCTTAATCGAGGAGAAGGAAATTAAAATTAATGGGAAAACTGGTGGAATTACCATATCAAGCATCTGTCATCATTGGGGAAGGGTGGATTTGACCTCTTTATAGCGACCTTTCACAGGATAGAGTGTTGTGTCTTTATTTGTCCTTTGTTATGGTAAAGTTTGATCCCTTTAATGCTTGACTTGACCACAGAGTTGTCCGACCCCTGTCTGAAACGTGTGGTCAATTTTTAAGTCCTAATACAAACATAATTGGAAAGAAATTGGACTGAAACTCCATCAATCACTTTATGGTGGTGGGTGAGGAAAGACTATATATAATGGATCGGTCTTTATACCTGGGTCTGCTCATGCAGGTGAAAAATGTGCAGATGACTAATGAGGTTTTGATTTCACAATTTATGATACTGACCATACACAGTGGTCATTGACTGCGAGATTAATGAAGGGTTTAACTGCCCATTTCCTTGTGAAGTTTTCTCATCAATGTTTTACTTTTCAATTAGACTGTCCGACTCTGATATGCATATCCATTACAGAAGCAAAAGGCTGTTGTGATCATCAAATGAGGCGCAAATGTTAAAGTTCCTGCACACACATCTGCTATGCACACACAATCTTCTTCATTCAGACTCTTGTAAGATTAGTGTCACACCAGTGATAGATTGCTGCAACAGAAGTTAGGTAATCTCTTTCACATAAACGTTTGTTCTCTAAAGTCCATTTCTAAAGTTAGCAGGGCATTCAATTGTAAAAATAAGCAGAGAAGTTGAGAATCCTTCACACATGTGTCATGTGGTCAACCGTATTTAGAATCTCGAAGGATTAGTGTCTGTCATCGTAAAAAAGATGCAACATAAGTTTAGTGATCTTATTCCCATCAACTCTTGTGTCTAATGTTCACGGGCAACACTGGTCATAACTCATAGATTTTACCTGTTCTCCCCTGTTATTGCTACTAGATTCTTCTGTATTCTTTCATTTGAACTATTCCAAAAGTCAGTGGAGGGGAAACAGATAAATGTGTCAGGCTATTCACAGTAAAATAAATAAGTCCAGCAGTGGGTCCAACAGGATGAAAGCTTTTAATACAGATTACTACATGTGCTGCCTTGTGGGTGATATTTAATTCTCTGTCCATTTGTGATTTAAATGATGCAGAATTCAGACATTAAAGTCCCTCCACTCTGTTGTCGCCTTGATAGACTTGTTTAGAGTAATGCTGTTTTATGTGAAGTGAGGGGTTGGGATCGGGTGGTGGAACTGCCATGCTCTTTGGAGTGTGACTTGTTTCCTAGGTAACGGTAATGTGGTGGAAGGATTGTGGGAGGGGATATAGTTTAATGGAGGACTAAAGTTCAAACATGTTTGTGGTCAGTATGGCAGCCACAGAAAATACCAAGGTACTTCAAATATCAGATTCTGATATTGTGTCCAGTTTATTTCCATGATAAGATAATTAAAATCATTTAATAAGTGTCAGGAAGGGAAAAGAACATTTATTAACAATACCTTTTTTAGCAAAAAAATATTAATAAAATAATAGAAATTCTACTAACGTAAATTCACAATGATCAATGTTGTTTGTATGAATTTGCTTTCTGGCAATAAATTGGCAACAGACTAGCATAAACTGCTGACACACTAACAGGCTAATATGATTTCCAAAGGTTGGGAAATGGATTAGGAAACAATGTATATGTGCCTATGACTAATTCCTACCATTTTGCATACTGGAATACTCTATTATAATGAAGTTCATTTTGTAATATTGGGTAATTTGTATGAAAAAACTACGTCCAAAATTGTGAACTGCTTCTATTCACCGACTGTTGATGTCACAGTATATGTCTTTTCTGGTTAATTGTCAAAAGAAGCAGAAATAAAGCTTCCATTTTTCAGTAATTCTGTTAACACTTTGAAATTTATATATATGTGATGTGGTCACATATGCTTGAATTTGGAGAGATTTTGAAAATTTACATATGTCTAAAAATTAACTACTGCTTTAGTGTTAGTTACTGGCATCTATCAACATTTTATCTTGGGCTGTGGAGAGATGGAATCTTTAGCGGGCCAGGCTGATAGTCAATAGCATTTCGAGAAGTGCATGTAGTATGGCGTTCTACTTGAGACTTACACAAGACACCTACTTACACCAACCAAGATTGGCGGCTATTCTCCGACTTGTTAATGGAAAAGATGCATGATTGATAAATTAAACGCTGTGTTTGGAAATCGTCTTTTTGTGTCTGTTCTTTAGAAAACTGCAGGAGAAGGTCATTATGTTTGCGATGCGCTAGTATTATGATGTGTGTTTGGGATGCGCTGGTGTTATGATGTGGTCAGAAAGTGATGGCTTGGTGGAGTCAGAGGAGGGTCACCCGCGTCAAAAATGATGGGTGGAGATGGGCTATCCTAATCTGCCTTTTAAGGCCTTCATTGTGGACATTCATGTTGGCAATATGAATAGTAAATATCTCCCACTGTGCAACTGTCATTCACAGACAGCCTCTTTGTTTTTTCTGTGTCTCTCCCTCATAAGCTTGGTATTTAATGAACTCACTGGTTCTGTATAAAACTTTCCCGTATATGGTTATTGTTTTGTTGATATGCAGACATGCGAGCAGCTTTACATGGCAATAAATAACAAAGTAAGATTATAAGGGAAAAGTTGATTTACAATATTGTGGAGAAACGTTTATCATTAATTTGTAGCTTTATCGGGTAATTTGTAGTCTGTGCATGGTGGTTCATGTTATGAAAAAGTTGAAGACAAAAAGAATGCAGACTACTTTTCAGCCAATGCCAAGTCTACAAGCCTGGGGAAAGCGTTGATCCTCTGAGGGTTGCCAGATAAACGGCTGAAATAGGTCTTTGATTGACAATCATCATATGACTGGAATAGAGCCCAGTATATCTGATGTACAATTTACATGTTAGGGTGACACCATATCCGTATTCCGCCCATCGCTTGGCTTCTGTCGACTCTGTAATTTCGCTTTAGGAGCCGAGAAAGATTTATAAAGAGGATCGTCAGTATATCTGGTGTACAATTCATGTGATACGTTGACAGCACGGGAATATTTTCCCCTAAACAGGTTAAAGTTGAGTTGAGAATCAATTTATTTTGGCTTCCATGCAGACATAGAGATGCCCTTGCTGAAATCCTGTATGCTGAAAGCTGTTGTGAGAGCTATTTTGACCAATTAAATTGATATGTAAAATTACACCTTGTGCACTGTCCTCGAGAGGAAAATAACAGCCTTTTAAACAATTAAATTGATATGTAAAATTATACATAGTGCAGCGTCTTAAAGGAACAAAATAAGTGTTTTTATGTCCAGCTTTAAGAGATATGTAAAGTGACACCTTTTCGTGCCAAAGTTAGAAAAACTGAAAATAGGGGGCTTTTTGAACAATTTAAGATGATACATTTAGTTTGTGAGACCTTGAGTGGTGGGTAAAGCCCTATGGTAGTAGAGTAATATGGAAACTCGATCCTGACAGCGTCTATTAAGCCGAGATTCTAGTTTCTAACAAATTCTATAGCACCTGATGCGTTAATCCTGTCTCCCTGTTACACACACCACCTAATGGCTTTTCCTGTCAAAATGCCTTTTAGAGTTACCCGCCCTTCAGTTCAAGGGAATATAGATTGTGGTTGTAATTCAGTTGTGATGTTGCTCTTTATAATGGCTGTTTGTCGGCGTCATTCTGCTCAGTGTTCTCTCCAACTGATGGCGATAGTCATTTATGACAAATATTTTCATAGAAACAAATTCAAACAAATTTTCTGGACGTAAATTGTACAAGTAAATTAATTAGGGTTATTCCCCCTTTAAGTAAGATAGCATGTGCATCAATTCTTGATACAACAGCACAAACTTTCTTTAATGTTAATCAATATCGGGAATTGGGTAAAAAACATACAAGTAATCATACAATTTGAATTGTGTTTGCATGTTGTTTAAAATAATTTATCTCATAATTTTGCAAGTTGGGAAGCATTTTAATTGATTCAGCTATAACCATTAAGATGGAGGGGAATATAAAGGATCCTGATTGACAATGTTTACGATTGCCTGTTAGATGTAAACCATTAAATTATGCTCATTTAGATAGAAGTGTTAGAAGGATTTGGTTGTAAGTGTACAAATATTTTAAATACAATTTAGGTAACTGAATGATAATGCATTATTTCCAGTTTCAAAATCTTTAATACAAAAGTTCTGTGTTTGAGGTGCTTCAGCTATGGCCGTTATTGTATAGTGATGGATTGGACACTATACAATATAGCAAGGGACGTACTCAACTACTTGCAATATTTCAGCATTTGATTATTTCTTATATGCAACTGTTATTGAATGACTATCAACATTTGTTGGTTGTTTTCTCCAATGATTTACGTCGTAGGAGGACATATGGACTATAATAATGAAAATAATGATAATAATAATAATAATAATAATGATAATTTGAGGTTCTTATATACCGCTTTATCACAAACTAGTTTGTAGGTCGTCTCAAAGCGGTTCACAAATTATTGCAACCAGACAATATCTTTCTCAACTCCCTGGGGTGCATACAGCCGATGCTGCCATTTCAGTGGTTACAGCTAGCATTCTACAATTCTAGCACTACCCGACCACGTTCTCATTTATAGCTGAGTAGACTGGAACAAGCGGAGTAATCTTGCTCAAAGATACAACATAGTGACGTGAGTCGAACTCGCCACCCTTCGGTCACGAGCCAGGCGTCCTACCACTAGACTACCATGCCTCCGCACTATATCTACATTCTGTCCCAGCTGTGGGGTACCTGAACTATTCAGTTCATAAAAGTATATAAAAGACATAGCCCATCAATGCTCTGGCTGGAGAAAATGTGGTCTATGTTTTCTGTCCTAGCTGTGTGTTAGTACAGACACAGAGCTAGTTTGATTCTCCATCTGGTTGGTGTTCCATTCACATGGTAAAGGCTTGGCTTCCTTCCCTTTCTTGACTCGAAGATGATAAGACAAACAATTATCGTCATACTGAAGTTTTACACCATTAAGAATTGCCAACAAAAATACCTAACAACATTTTCAAATGTAAAAATGCATACAAGAATATAAAATTGAATTCCTCAATCAAATTACTGTTGATTCTGTATTATCAGATTGGAGTCTAACTACTGAAGCATTTGTACATATTCCAGACAGAAAATCTATACACTTTGTTTTACAGCAGTGTGTTAAACTAATCAAACTTAAACAATCAAACTCCGACGAAGGAGAACTCTAGTGACAGAATCATGTTAGCTAGATAGTTTTTTAGCCCAATGATAACACATCTCCCTAAAATCAATACATATGCCTTTCTTATGTAATCCTTGAAATTCAATTTTGCTTTTGAAAATTGGAGCACTCTTGCTTTGTACGGTAGCAATGGGAATTGTTAGATATGTCCACTCGATCCGTCATGTTGATGTATCTGTCGGGTAGACTAGGCTAGTCTCTTTGTAGATGTGAATACATTCCGACATATCCATGAATTTCGGTCCCTATAATGTAGTATCAAATAACTTTCATGCCTAAAATTGAAACAACAAAAAAAGGATTATTTCTTAGTTTGGTAACATGCAGACCAATAGTTCTGTTTCAGACATACTTTGTAATTTGACTCATTTCACTTTGGTTGGAGATTTCTACAATATGAAATTTCGTATAAATGTTGTTTTACAATTTAAAGTTTTATATATTTTTTTGTGCTACAATTCAAATTTGTGTACACCTTGTGTTACAATATACAGTTTTGTACATCTTTTTTGTGTTACGATACAAACTTTTGAATATCTTTTGTTATAAAGTGTTGTACATCTTGCTGTGTTTCAGAGTGTCGGGCTGGGTTTTACAAGTGGGAGCTAGGGAACCATCCCTGTAGTAGCTGCCCGGCCCACAGCTTCTCCACGGCACCCAAGTCTGTAGAGTGTACGTGTGAAGAGGACTTCTACCGCAGCGACACTGACCCCAAGAGCATGTCATGCACACGTATGTACTTAGAAACATGTTATAATAAACTGTTATAGTTAGCCCAGCTGTACAGTTAGGTACAGGTATATCCTATAAATGTACCTGTTGAAAAAAGATCTGTTTGTTGACAATTTTTAATTTTTGATTTATTGAGACTAAAAAACTTATAATTATCTTTTTAAGTTCTTTAAAGTAAAGCTGAATGAATTAGTTCTGTATGAATAAGAGTTTAAACTAGTGTATAATGTTGATGAAGGACTACCTCGTTTCTGTTTAGATTTTAGTTTATGTCTGTTTCATATCAATTTGGTCTCTCACCCTTTCCTATTCCTGGTAAATTCAAAGTAAAATATCTGTGAAAATGAAATAAATATTAAATTATGTCAACATTTGTGATGTACTTTTAAAAAATGTAGGAACCATGGAATGAATGTATAAAGAATTTATAGAAAGATTTAATTTCACGGATCAGTAAACATATTGCCTGGTCACGTCAAATTGAGAATTCTGTACGATTATCAATTATGCGATTGAAGGTGATCATTATGCAATGTTAATCACTGATTCGGAATGCTTTATAAACGCCACCAACGTGCCAATTTGGACTGGGGTTATGTAAAATCTTTGTCGGGGTGGAAGATTGGGAAAACGAAAAAAAGAGACTTGACCTACAATTATTACGTCGTAGCTGGGTATAATTACGACCAATGTCAACAGACTGTATAATGGTAGGCCTTCAGCTCTGGTCAGCCCAAGTACAGGCTGTCCATAAAATACCGGGTGGCTAGCAAAACATACATGTGTATTACAAAGAAATTAAAAGTAAATACGGTGTACATGGCATCTCAATCAAGGTCAGATCTATTTGTGGATCAGGTTCGTAGGGCCATCGTTGTTCCTATTAGTGACTGCACAGCATTGATATACCCACTGACGGAACACAGACTGCGATTGTCGTCACTGACGGGGTTGTATACAGTTTGATTTGTATACCTCGGGATGTCTACTACAATTACACAACTTGTAGTCAATGCAACGTTAACCTATCTATGTAGTGTTTGATTACAGCTAGCCCTCTGACAGTGTGTTGCCATTAAACTATCTGTGACTCTGCTAATTCACTACATTCCATTGTTACATCAGCTGATATTACCAATTCATTGCCAGATTATTTCCCTGAAATTTGGAAGCAATATTTTTTTCATTGTGTTGATAGTGTAGTAGTTGGTTAGCTTGAACAGTTAGATCCTGTCTTCAAATAGAAGGAAGTTTTGTACAGTGAACAAATTGGTTAAACTATAATCCCTGTCAAAATGAAATACTTTTCATATCCCTAAATCTTTACTTAATCTTTTAATGATGATTCATATATAATATATACAGGTCTTCCTATTTTAACTTTAGAAACAGAGATAATCTGTCTCGGAGGAAATTCCATGATAACTTCCAATTATGCTGATATCCATTTTTACAGCTAGGTAGACTTTAGCAGGTAAGAGTAAAGTGTTTCGTTTAAGGATACAACAAATACATTGACAGTTGTTGCGGCATTGTCATCTTAACGGGAAGTCAGTTGCGGCATTGTCATCTTAACAGGAAGTCAGTTTAAAAGGAAAAGTCAATTTCCCGTGGGTGATATAGCATAATGTATAACAGAGTAAAATGTAGATGTAGTGACGAGCTGTCAGGAGATAGTAAGTAAGGGACAATAAGAAGATAATTGTATTTGAGATTTTCTGATGAGGGCATGCCTGTAGATGAAACTTGATCTGCTTTATTCTCGTATCACATTCCCATTAAATTAGTTCGGGGACATTTTGATGAATGAGGTAATTTTGAAAAAAGGGGGTGGCCATTTATCCGATCCATCAAAATTTGGACATTTTACAAGACACAAATGTTTGACACCAGGTGTCTGTGTGTTAAATGTCATCGGAGATATGTGGTATCTATACGGGTATAAAGCCCTGTAATTACTGGCTGTACAGAATAAAAACTCTAAATATCTACACGCATCTTTGGCAAATATCATCTAAAGATATTTCATTTCATTAATATTGTGTATGGTTTTATGATTGAGTATGATGGAGGTGAATGCTTTTTTCTTCCTCTACAATCAGACTTAGCAAAAAGTACACCTGAACTGTGAAATGGCATATATTACCAGTGTAGAAACATTAGAAAATTCACATACAATTTTCATCCAATGTTTAGTTCTGAAACTACAATAAATATTAACTTTAAAACCAGTTTTATCAGCTTAGACTAATCCCTCTTGTTGGTCCAGATGGTAGCCAACTTTATTAACCAGAGAAATCCTTGATGGTCGAGCAGCTGGCCCAATACCTATTTACGAGTCCAATCGGGGATCAAACCCTGACCATGGGGATGAAAGGTGAATGTGCTATCCACTGCATCACCTGATCAACCATGGTCTTACCAACAGGAGTCCAGCCACAGGCTCTCCATTCTTAAGGCTTTTTTGTCAGATTGCTTGCCACCCTGATGACAGTTCCATGGTGACATCCTTCCATGCTGATGGCTTTCCATGCCGAGGGTCTTCCATGCTTGTATGGGTTTCATTCCTGGTACCCGTGAAACATAGGTGACTTTGCCATGAAATTATTATGTCATGTGTACCATAGAGCTCAATGGAGTTCTTTACCATATAGGTTTCAAAGCTGAAGGTCCTGTCTGTGATTCTATGTCTAAACACATGTAGAGATGGTAGTAAAAGAAAAGTCACATCTGTTTAAGATTCTTATTTCAGAATTGTAACCATGTTACTTTGTTTGTTACAGAGCCTCCTTCTGCCCCACAAAACGTTGCCGTGCGACAGTATACCCACAATTCCATCACTGTGACGTGGCGCTTTCCAATGTACGATGGTGGACGGAATGACGTCATGTTCCGCATTGACTGTCAGCAGTGTGACAGCAGTGTGACCTTCACACCTGACAAACCGACCTTCAACTCCACAAGGTAGTTTTTCATCTGTTCACTTTATGAAATTATCAAGCTCACATTTCTTTCAAGGTCATCTGTCTATCAAGATACTTTTTTGTCAAGGTCACAATTCTATTGAGGTCATATGTTTATCAAGGTAACATTTCTATCAAGGTCATCTGTCTGATAAAGTCACACTTCTGTCAAGGTCATCTTTTTATCAAGGTCACTAACAATATCTGCTAAACAGTAAACATGTAGAGCTTTGACAGTATGGCCTTGCTATCACATTGTCACCATGGTACAGATATGTTCTGGTTTAATGGATAGGTCAGACAGGAACCAAACATTACAATGACCGTGCTATGTATTGTCACCATGGTACAGATACGTTCTGGTTTAATGGATAGGTCAGACACGAACCAACCATTACAATGACCTTGCTATATATTGTCACCATGGTACAGATATATGCTCTGGCTTAATGGATAGGTCAGTCATGAATCAAACATTACAATGACCTTGCTATAAATTGTCACCATGGTACAGATATGTTCTGGTTTCATGGATAGGTCAGACATGAACAAAACATTACAATGACCTTGCTATCCATTGTCACCATGGTACAGATACGTTCTGGTTTAATGGATAGGTCAGACATCAACCAAACATTAGAATGACCTTGCTATACATTGTCACAATGGTACAGATATATGTTCTGGATTAATGGATAGGTCAGACATGAATCAAACGTTACAATGACCTTGCTATACATTGCCACCATGGTACAGCTATATGCTTTGGCTTAATGGATAGGGCAGACATGAATCAAACATTACAATGACCTTGCTATAAATTGTCACCATGGTACAGATATGTTATGGTTTAATGGATAGGTCAGACATGAAACAAACATTACAATGACCTTGCTATAAATTGTCACCATGGTACAGATATATGTTCTGGTTTAATGGCTAGGTCAGACATGAACCAAACATTAGAATGACCTTGCTATACATTGTTACCATAGTACAGATATATGTTCTGGTTTAATGGATAGGGCAGACATGAATCAAACGTTACAATGACCTTGCTATACATTGTCACAATGGTACAGATATATGTTCTGGATTAATGGATAGGTCAGACATGAACTAAACATTACAATGACCTTGCTAGACATTGTCACCATGGTACAGATATCTGTTCTGGTTTAATGGATAGGGCAGACATGAATCAAACGTTACACTGCCCTTGCTATACATTGTCCCCATGGTACAGATATGTTCTGGTTTCATGGATAGGTCAGACATGAACCAAACATTACAATGAGCTTGGCCTGTTGAACAACACACATAGATAATTGCCTGATAGCTCTAGTCAGGTAGAGACTCACAGTCTTTGGTAAAGTAGTTGGCATGATCATATGGAGACAATAAAAAGTCTCCAAATTTGTGATTCCTTGGCGGTAGTGTAGCTTGCCTGCAGATGCCCGATATGTGGAGCCAGTTATCCCAGATGTAGGATTACAATAGACAGGCCTTCATTGTTGATACAGAAAGTACACAAACACTGGCAAATTATGACTGTCATACTGCATATAACTAATTTCTCTGTGTGCTTTGTAATGGTATGAAGTAATCAGAGTAGGGGCCAATTGTGAAAAATGATTTAATGGTCATTATGTGACCTTATGAATTAAGGGTCCATGTGTGACGTTATGAATTAAGGGTCCTTGTGTGACGTTATGAATTAAGGGTCCTTGTGTGACGTTATGAATTAAGGGTCCTTGTGTGACGTTATGAATTTGGGGCCTTATATTATGTTAGGAATTATTTACCCTAGCCTTTGTTATGGATTTTTGTTGTACATAAATGTTAATTACTAATCATTCTGTTCATTGACAACAGTTAAAAAAAACCAATACTGTAGCTCTGTTAGTGAATATTTCTCCAAGTATTGAAAATGATATAACTTTATAAAATGATATAACTTTATAAAATGATAATGATATAACTTTATAAAACGATATAACTTTATAAAATGATATAACTTTATAAAATGATATAACTTTATACAATGATATAACTTTATACAATGATATGCTTGTTGGTTTGGTTTCAGTGTCATTCTGTCAGGGCTACAGTCTAGTACGACGTACAGCATTCGGATTTACTCAGAAAATGGTGTCACGCAGGCCAGTAAAAAACCTGCTCAGTACGGTGAGGACACTTCTACCACCCTCAGCAGTCGCCCTACCATCATCAACGTTCATGTTGTGTCTGTCGGGGACTCGTATGTGACCATTACGTGGGAGAAGGCGACAGAGTTTAAGGATACAATCCAAGACTACCAGGTGAAGTGGTATCGCCGATGGAAGGGCGAAGAAAAGACTAATTCCTCCAATGTACAGAACTTCACCTTTCGTAACCTGCTTCGAGACACAGAATATAGCTTCCAGGTAAGAAAGGTCACGACCTGTGTCAGGGTCAGTTAGTGTCTTTAGGGATCCCTGTCCCACTGCACTGTGGTTTTTGGTATAAATGCAGTAACCTCCCCTTAATTTCGTATTGTTTTGGATAGAACTAACACTTATGGGTCAGGCCAAATCCATGGACTAGTTAGCCGAGTCAGTTACAGGAATAGTATAAACATCTGAAGTCCAGGGTTCAAATCTCTGTCTAGCCCTGCTAAATTTTCGCAGTAGTACAGGGATCCATGCATCAGTTTGAAAATTATCTCAAATTTGAACACGTGTCAATTTAGCAGGTCCGTTTAGATAGGAATGGCCATTCAGACAGGATAACAAGTATAAAGCATAGGTGCTTCAGGCTAAATTCTTGTCACTTAGTTTTAAAACATCCAGGATATTTTCAAGTGTATCTATGTTGAACTTGCTGTCACTGATTGCAAAAGTGTTTCCGTAAAGTGTTTGAGTGAAGCAAGCAATGCTTTTATACATGGACATCTACAGTAAGTTTTGGACATGGGACAGGAGCGACTAATATATATCTGTGATCTGTGCGTATGGATGCCTGATTAGTTAGTTAAGGCAGCTGTGATTAGCTGATCCATTAGTAACGCAGCATTGTTGATGTCAATCACTTCACAGTCCTCTTAGAAACAATGAAGAGCCATTTAAAGTTCTGAAATGCTATTTTAACAGTTATGTATTTAAATGGGTTTCAAACTTTATTTAGTTGCTAACTACTCTCCTCGAAGCCTGATTGTTTCTGACAATATTTTATTGAAGCAGATTTAAAATCTGTTTAGACTTTAAATATTCCCTGCAGATATTGATAGATTAGAAATGCACCAGGCTTTCAATACTGGGGCGAGTTAATGCTGTCTAGAGTCGATGATGAATCAGCAGGTTTTTGTAACAATTTTCCTCAACAACATTTAAACACGTTTTGCACACTGCCTCTTAATCAAATATTTGTCAGAGACATCATGAACGCTGAAGAGGGAGATGGTGGGACTAATCACAGTTAACTTGTTTAGTACGAGATGAAACTCTCGGTGCAAAACTGTACAAATACATCTTCAAGCACTCACATCAAATGAACAGTTCTAATATTGAGATTAAATTTGGGGGTTGTCATTAAAACACTCATTGCTTGGCAAACGAGTCTGTTGTATGAAATATATGTTCAAATTATATACAGCGATGCATATCGGTGCGGAGTGTGCCAGTTTCATTGCGGAGAGATCTTGTCAGAGACTGTTTCTATTTCCCATGTATAACTGTTGTCGAGCTTGAGTGGCATCAACATCTCAGAATTAGAGCCTCTTTAAACCTAACTGTAATGTAAATTTAATAGAGTGATCTCCCTTGTTAGAAATTAAGTCATACTTAAGTGGGTATATATAATACACAGCGATTTCCTCTCGACACAATCCACAAATTTCTCTACATTACCTGATGTATCTGGTGTCTCTCTCTCTCTAGGTATAATGTCAGTAAGGCACTATTTTTCACAACATTGGGCCATATTGGATGAAATAAACTCCCTTGTTACAATATGGAGTGATCTCCCCTGTTTCAAATATAAGCCAAAGATGTAACGATTACTAGGTGAGGCCATTAGTCACCTGCCTAACAAAAAGTGGAGGATGGAATTTCAGAATTAGCTTCCTTATCTTTGTTGTATCTGGGAACTGTTGGGAGGTACTGTCTAGATAGGCTTTGTAATTCAAGAATAGTACTGTTTTACGGAGAAACATAATTCATATATGAAAAATGGCGATCCCATCACAGCAATCACCGACCTATCATATTTCATCTTTCTGACCTTCAATCTACAATTTATGTTTTGTAACGAGTTTCTTGAAAGTTTTACGATGGGATCTACGTGTGTAATTTCCACAGTTGTGGCGAAGGTGGCGGGAACACGACGTACTTGTGAGATATTTTGTCTGTGGTGGGAGTTCTGTAGGATTCTTGCTAGTTTGGAAGGATCTGTTTCAGAAGTTGTATAGGAATTAGCCCCATGTTGTGACAGGCGTCCTATTGATTCACCGCTCACGTTTGCCATTTTAGTGTTTTTGATTGGTCATAAACCATGGTCGGTGCAGTTGGCTTGGAAATATTTCACCGGTATAGAAGAGACATATATCATGCTATTGTATTGATCCTATCTCAGGCGTTGTCAGGCTTGTTAACTTCAGATTTCAAAACAATGCAAATTTGATTAAATTGTTAAATTTTTAACAAATTATTATGAACATTATTAATATTTGTACTGTTACCTCCTGTATAATGAGGTTGCCTAAGTTGTCTGGTTTAGCTATGCTAATTTAAGAATTGAAGAAATTGCTACTTGTGTGTATGACATGGTACTGGAAAGTAACCTAGCGATGCTAGGAAAGGCTGAGACTATGTAACATGTACAAGTTTGAACTGTACCGGGCACGTAATTACAGATCGCATAGCATCCATGTCTTTTTACCCTGGAGCCCAGTGGCCTGACAGTTTGTCGTCGGAGGCCTATAGTGGATAAATCTCCTGACATTTGTCAGGCTGGTGATGGGAATTAAGAAGATTTGAGGTCACAATGTTGAGGGGGAAAGGACAATATTGGTATCAGAATTATACAGTATTGTCACCATTTGGTATGCGATCTAATTTCAAATTTGTGTTCAAGTCATTTAGAAACAGTTTTTAGATTACACAAGACATAAGTCTGGTTATGATTGGACAAACTAGCTTGCTGGATTACCAATGACTGATGGGCAGCATGTTTCACTGGGAAATTGATCTTCATTTGGAGAGAAAGACATAATAATAGCTTCATTATTTATTTTTTAGAAAATATTTGATGGTTTTACATATGCTTTGAGGCAGGTCATTAAATCAAGTGATAGGGGGAATTTGATATCATAATGAAGCATATGGCTTTCTCCAGGATTGGATAATGATACGGTTCACAAGCCCGACTTTTTGTAGGTTCACAGCAAAACGACGGCTAGACATGAAAACGAGGACAAAAGAAGGAGGCGTATTATTGGTCATTATTTATAGTATCACTGACTCGTCACAGAGCTTGCACATTTTGTTTTTATGACTTTCTGCACATTATTTACAACGATGTGAAGATCGAACCAAAAGATTTTTTGTTTACAATCATTGAAGAATTTACAGAAGCACAAAGAGTTTGGGGTTTAAATTTACGGATGTTAGATAGATCGGATGGATTGTTAACCTATGGGGATAAATAAAGGCATTTTAACAAAATCACTCAGATTTTTACAAGGTGTTGAATTTCAAATGTTTTGCTATTGATAAGGGTTGGATTTTACTGTTGGATTCCTCAGAAAGGACGTAGAAAGAGCAGCACTGTGGTATCTGATCGAGCTTGGTTAATTATTTCTAGCAGGAAACCTAATACGTACAAAGGGTCAATTCATACACTAACCTTACAAGGAAATTGATTTTCCCACATGTTATCGCCAAAAAATGACACCTTTTTCGACAATCCTTCTTAGCTTTGTGGGTGTTCAGAATGTGTTATTGATAAAGACGCACATATATTCTTTGTAGAAACCTTGTTATGCACCTTTAGAAATCTTGTTATCAATTCAAGGTTGTTTCTAATTGATTTCTGCACCAACTAGATTTCATTGGTATTCCCCTTGAAATGTATCCATGTTTCTGAAAATGAAAAGAAAACTAAATGATGGTTTACTTCTGAAAAATTCTGTCATGGTGAAATAAATACCTTACTTAATGTGTTTCAGCCGAGTTGAATCTTAAATGTTATGAATGTCCATGAATTGGAAGAATGTTTTTATTTAATTGAACTTAAAAAACTGTAATATATCACTGCCACTCCATATTGTACAGTGATTCAAATCTTCACATAGGACAGGTGTATTTCAAACTCCGCTTCACTCAAGCTACATCAACTGTTCCTCTGGATAGGGATCCGGATGTAGCCTGTTTCAAATGCTTCAAACTTTGTTTTTTGTGCGGATTGGTTTAAAATTTGTTTAGTAGCCAAATAAAAATGGGGTTAGACAGCGCAGTTTGATAACCTAGGTCGTCTACTCGCATGTTTGTAGGTACGCATGCTGACAAGAAAAAGGTGTTCTCTCTCAACTCTAGCATGCACTGGAGTGTGTACATGTCGGTGTAGCCGGGGAGAACTCTACCAGTATTCCTATTTCTCCAACAAATTCCAAACTTATAAATAAAAAACAAACTTAAACAGGCATTATCTAAGATTACTGGTACAAGTAGAAGTCAATGTGGACCAAATTAAAAAGCAAAAAGTGGGATTGTTTATACTAAATATGCAAGATATTTGACTGATTTTAGATTACTGATTTATGTCTGTGGCCTCCTCAATCAACACAAAAAGCACCTTCAAGGATGATTTGTTTTGTTTAGAATTTAAAGACAATATTGCCTCTGTTATTGAAAAGTTTGGATATCAGGGAGGTGGATGTTTGGAAATCAAGATGGGGAAAAGAAAGAGCTTCTGCCAAGTATAAGATAAGCACATCAGTGATGAGGACTTCATCAATGGTATAGCTGAAGTATTGGGAGTTCCAGTTCTTTTCTTGGTAACCTGAACCATCAACTACAAACAAGATATCTACAACTGTCTAGATGTACCTTAGTGACCAGCCATCACCTAAAAACAGGATATATACAGCTCGTGTTTTACCTTAATGACTGAGCTGTCAGCACAGAGACTTTACTGTCTATTATAATGCTAAGTGGACAATCAGGAAAAAAACATGTATTGATTAGCAGACTTTGCCCGATCAAGGTCAAGTCAAGATTCCTCAGAAAAGGAATAGCCGGATGACTTTCAGCTACAGCTGATGTTACAGCTAGAGAAGATACAATACAACTCTGTTTCAAATTAAGGCTATATGGTACTTCTGTTTACCGAGAAAATGTTGGTCATCAGTGGTAAATTCATTTTTCGCCAAATGTAAATTTTGCGCACAAGGAATTACAATGTAAAGTATATGTCGTGTTGATATTTACTGCTACGATATATTCGCCCCATTAAGGAGGACAAACATTTTTTTTTCATAACATATATACAGTATTTCTTCTTTTATAAAATAGAAAACTGTATAAAATATATTTTATGAATGACAGTTTTGATTTGGTTGTTGCTTGTTCAGTGTATGTGTTAAGTTCATAGTCTGTACAACAGTGTTACAGACTTTTAACTGAAGATGTATAAGGAACATTCATAGACAATTAGAACAAAAGAAAAAAAAAATCAAAAGCATATTAATCTGAGTAAGCTTTTGAAGAACCATGGCGTGACATCCAGGACAATCTAGGTCAGAGGTGAGCTATTGACGTATCTTGCCTGTTGATGACAAGTATAGCTAAAACTGAGAATTGCTGACCACTGAGCTTAGCGGTCAAGAATCCCATGCGAAGAGTTATCGGAGCGATATTGACTTTCGATCAGAGTCATCAAATCAAAGTGGTTGTATCCGTTTTTACTCTGCTTTGGTTTGCTAATGAACACTGTTCCATGTTTGTAATCGACAAGCACGTTTTCCAGATAGAATAATTTAGTGGAATAATAGGCATTAAATACTCATTATGACACTAAAGTGTAGAAAGATAAATGAGTTTTCTTGTTTCATCACCAGTGGTCTGCCCCTGGTAGATTTCCCGACTAATGGGACGGAGGGCAAACTGCGTTGAGATATACCTTGGTAGGAGCTCGCCGACTCTTACACTACCATCAACAACAGACATTAAAGCCACGCCAAAAATAATGATTCTATAAAATCCTGTGATCGTGTTTATTTCGGTAGAAATAACTGTAGCAATGATGCAAAATATAAATTGATTTAACAAATTAATTTACAGATGTGGTTTTTTTGGTGTTATTTGCATTATATTTAGTGTTTCTAATTCAGAATATCTAACAAATTGATGTTCCTTTTGACGAGGCGCGTTGATGAAAAAAGATAAATGAATTCTGCGCATTTGTTTGCAACAAGTATTGTCTGTGCTACTGTCTGTGATTTCTGCCATATTTAATGTTTATACGATTACTAGACTTGTGTCGGATAGAATAGCTTGACATCTATTACCTGGACATTGATCAAGACGATAGATTAGAACAGCTCCTGGGTCATTTGCGACCAGCCCTAACTGTATTTCACATTATATTCAGGCTTTATAAATCAAAGCCAGATTTCAATAATGTATAAAAAAAAAATTGAGTTAATAGAAAAAAAATCATTATCCCGTGGTAGGCGTTGTGCAGTTTCTACGGTGATGTGAATGTAACCAATCAACAGTAAAAATGTCCATCCTGCCGTGAAACGATTCCGACATCAAAGGTAACCCATCGATGTAGCCTGGTGATTTATAGAGCTGTCCCGATGCTGGTACTAATCATAAGATAGCTGGCTGGCTGTAGTAATGTTACGTAGGGGAGGCTCTGTAAAGCACCTCTGGGATAACGCATATGTCAAAGGTGTACTGCCATGGAGTATTGGTCGACAGATTAACATGGAAAGGAAAACCAATCTTACTCATAATGGTATAACATCTCCTTGTACAAATAAAAGTCTAGTTTTACTTAAATTTTGTATAACATTTATTATTATCTTAATCAAAATCAATAGAATAAGGAGGTTAGAGTCGAGGATTACGCATCTGTGCCACACATTATATCTAGGAGACCTCACTCACTTCACTCAGTGTAAACAATTGTCTTATATAACATAAGACAAGCATACAAAAGTATCTATACAAACTACCAAACTACTTTACTGTCTCACTGGTTTATAAAAAGGCTTGTTACTTTCCGGTGAGCGGTAGAAATAATTGGAAATGTAGTTAGGGGTTTATTGACTGACATAACCAATGAATCGCCCTGAAGCAATCGGACAAATTGATGGATACATTGATTTGATCAGAGAAGTACACTTCAACTTTTACTGATTTCCGTTACCATGGAAGCCAATAAAATGAATACCGACTTTAACTGTGAACAGTAAAACATTACCAGCACACTCTTTATTACAAATTATTCTTTATAACATCTATTTCTAATGTCTCATGAATATAAAACTTACATTATATCTAACGAATTAATTTCTGATGCCCCTTAGGTGTGTTACATAAATAAAGTGTAAAGTAATGGACTACATGCACAAGGACAGTCATAAAACAATGTTAAATGGGAACTGAGGAGACACAAAAAGGAAAGAAAACCTTTGCCTTCCCATTAATATAAACTTGTTTTTAATATCGCCTACTTGTAAACATTCAAACTTTGTTATGGGAGAGTAACTAAAATTTAAAACAATCTAAAAGTACTTATCCTGATCCTTATTTGGCAAAATGATAGTGTAAATTAAATGCTATAGCTTAAATATTGAACAGCATTTTTTTCCCCCAGTGTTCATAATGGGGGGAAAAAATTAAAAAATGCTGTTCAATCATTGTATGTCTGTGTTGCCCATGCAAACAAGATTACTTGAACAGATTAACGTCACCAAAATGTTTGCTTCTAATGGTTGCCTGACATTGTTCAAGGCGGAAAGAGAAGCTTCAATGTGATGCTGATCAAATTATGTTAATAGCCTTACAAATGCAAATTTTTGTGGTAATGCTTATAGAGGAACTTGCAATTTAAATATGAATATATTGCTTTGTTACATTAATTTTTAATTTGAGCAAAAAGGAAGTTGCATAAAATTCTGCTAATTTCAAAAGTCTAAAATAAAGGTGAACAATTTCAAATCTCCCTATAAAACAGGAACACTAGACAAGTATGATTTATGAATCCTAACTCTACTGTAGTTGGGATGTGATTAAGTTAAAAGTAGTTGTCAGGGGTATAGTAAAAAAAAGTATTCGATGAATCTGGTAATTGAAAAGCTTTTTTTCGTGCATCATCTTCCCAAAGTATGTGATCCACTTTTCAAAAAATGTTTTTACTGAATTTGAAGTAGACTGATGACTCAATTTTACATATATAATGCTTTCCATTACAAAAACATAGTGAAATGTGATTGTTTTGAAGCTGGTTTTAATGATTTGGTGACACGAATATGTCATCGCTGTACCACAGGGAGAGGGCATTGTAATATAAACAGACAAGACGAGAAAAAACGTCAGTAGGTAATGGTAATCTGACTTGATGGCTGATACGCAACAGTTCAATTGGACAGGATATAAGCATGACAGAATACCCTGTAGCCAAGTCGGAGTCACCGAAAACAAAACGAAAACAAACTCAGGGTCCTCAAACTGGTGTCATCTTAGATAAAATACCTAGATGAAATCTGGGTCCATTGGGACTCGGAATGATTACAAGGTCTCATTTCATGACCATCCACATCTCAAACTGAGTAATAGGTACAGAAGGGTGGGAAGTCAGTGTCTACAGCCGTCTCTGTCTATAACAGTGCCGAGAACATAAATAAGGATATCTTAATGAGGTCAGCCGTATAGTGCTTCTGTACGGAGGAGGCAATATTTCACAATTTGGTTCCAAAAATATATTTGCTGTCTCAAAAAAATATATGAAACTCAATCAATATTACAGCATCTGATATCTATAGCTTAAACACCAGCCCTATATCTTTCCATGTATTCGAGTTTTTGCGAACTTTGTGCAACTTTACAGGAATAAACCATATGAAGAGTTGTCTCCCTTGGGTGTGTTTATTATACCTATTCAATCTAACAAAAACCCAAAGCCTCTTGTCAATGTGAGAAAAATTAAGAAGATTTTAAAATCTTTCAAATTAAAAAAAAATAGTTGTAATAAAAAAAATAAGAAAAAGTCGGTAAATCATGTTGAAGGTATGAAATGCTAGAACCATGATAAAGATTAAAACTGAAATTATGATTTCGCTGTAAGGTTTAAATAATCCTGTTGATCTGTATTAGTGCTAAACAGATGTACTTATGACCATTTGTTTTATTTGTTCCAGGTTCGAGGTTACTCCACGGTGAAGGGATGGGGAGACTTCAGTCAGCCTTTACATGTGATGACTGGATATTCAGGTAAATATGGCCTTACAAATAAGCTTCACATTTCCCTATGTTTGTTGGTACATAAATATGTGATGAAAACACTACAGTAGTGTCAGTCTATTCGTCCGATACAGGACTCTAGTGTCCGTCTTCGTTGTTACATGATGAAAATGCTAGTGTAGCTTTCAACAGAATTCCAAACACCGCAAAAGTGTAGAACACAATTAACACTGGTAAAATTGGATGCGCCCAAATATGGAATAGAGATAATTAGCTTGGCAGAGTGGAGGAATGTTTGTCGATTATCTGACGCCCCCTTGGGTGGAGTAACGTTTGGGCTATCTGTACATGTATGTACAGAGTTCCTTTGGGAGGCAGCTAACCCGGGGTAACAGGGAAGGGAACCTCAGGCTGGTTATCCGTACCCTTAGTATTCTTTTATCTCATTTTATCATCACGTGTGGCTGTCTCCTCTCCGCCTTATTAAGGTCTTAACTGCTTTAGATATTCTTGTTTATGACATTCGTGTCCATCAATTATGTATGGATAGGTATTGCTGGCTTCTACCAATCAATAGCACCCCTTACAAAAATATTAAGAGCGTGGATTACAATCGGGAATGGATGCATGGATGTTTCAATTTTCATCCTTAGGGATGCCTTAAATATATGTTTCAATGTACATAAGAAAACAACATTATTTTTTTTTCTGTCACAAATTATCGTATAAATCACACTTTATTGACATTGATTTTGTGGTGCTACAAATTGCCTGTGAGCGTAGGAAGTTACACTACTGTATAGGGCATTGTCTATTACAGATGGTGTCACCTATTACAAAGGTAAAACGCGTATTAAATTTTACATTGAAAACCATTGCAGTGATTTCACCATAAATTGTAAAGAATTGGCTAGTCCAGTAGCTTATAAGGCCTTGAGAGTGATGTAAGGAATTTCCACTGATGGACCCTATCCCTGAACTGGCGGCCCCTTCCCTGTACTGGTGGTGCCCCCTTCCCCCTCCCTCCACTGGTGGCTCGGCTCCCCTAGTGGTGCTGATGACACCTGTGTTATCTCCCATTGCTATGCAGTCGATCCTGTGTACCTTTGTGAAATCCATTTTGTTTTTATGTTGACTTTTTTAATTCATTCTGCATAACTGTTGAATTTGTTCTGCTTGAAAATGTCCTTAAATTTTGACTTTGTATTATCAAGAAGAAAACAATTCCATTACAGTGAAATCTGTCTGTCAAAAACCATCAAAGGAAGAGAGAAAAGTGGTGTTGTTATATAGGTAGTCTTTGTAGATAGGTTGTGAAATAGAAAACAATAATCTAGATAATATTCAGAATTTAGACAATCTTTGGATAGTAGTTATTGATAAATGGTATTTAAGACAGGTTTCTTTTATGAGAAAAGCATCAGTAAATCTGATGGAAAACAAATGTTGATTTTCTTGCATGAATTTCTAGAATCTAGTGATGTATCAACCAATGTCAGAATTCAAGGGCATTCCCCCGACGCCACAAACACACGTTTTTTGGAGGTTTTTATTTTATTTGTGTTTCTGTTCGTTCTTTTTAGGTCACCTGAGCTTTAGCTCAAGTGACCTATTGCTATCCGTTTTCGTCCGTCGTCGTCCGTTAACATTTTACATTTCAAACTTAAAGTCAAGTTCTGCTGGGCCGATTAAACTGAAAGTTGGTAGGAATGATCGCCTCATGGTCCTGACAAAGTGTTGTTATTTTTCGGGTCGATCAGAAATCCAATATGGCCGCCACGGCCGCCATTTTGAAAACCTATTTCAAACTTAAAGTCAAGTTCTGCTGGACCGATTGAACTGAAAGTTGGTAGGAATGATCGCCTCATGGTCCTGACAAAGTGTTGTTATTTTT